>NW_024097754.1:0-56703 GCF_016545835.1 Crotalus tigris | reverse complement strand
TAGGATTCTTCCATTTCTATAGTAATTAAGGATAGTCTTTTACTGGAGGTTATGTTTAGAGAGAATCAGCCAATTTCCACCTCCACAGTTTCTAGTTCTCACCACCCAGCTGTTTCCAGTTCTTATCTTTTTTGATAGTATGAAGGACAAATCAAGAGAGCCAACAAGCTTAACAATCAGAGAAATTCAATTGCTGTACCATGTTTCACCACAAGATGTCCCCAGTAGGCTGTAAAGTTTTTTTTTCCAAAACAGCAATTATGCTTTTTTATAGATTTAAAAAAGAAAAAACAGGAGGGTATTTTTTGGAATTAAGATAGATAAAATGCTCAGTCTCTATAGCAAAAACATTTAGGACCCCAAAGTATCCAAAATGTAAAAATCCATTTATTTGGTTAAAAAAAAATAGTTATTTCTTTCTTTAGTTTCCAAGTTTAAATTCCCAAGGTATATAAATGCCGCTGTATTAAGAGCAGAGAAAAACTTAGGACTTCTGGTTCTGGATCACGGTGCTCGCGGTCGTTCTGAGAGAGTCGTCTCTTTGCCAGCCGGTTTCCCTTCACCAGTAGACCCTTAACAGGGTCAAAAATTGCCCTGGAGGGGCGACTACCATTGAGGAGGACTCTCGTTCACCGCGGAAGGGTGGCAGCTCCTTCCGTGGTCTGAGGCAGCTCCTTAGGGCTGACAGAGAAAAGATCGGCCATTAACATGGCCGATCACTTAGCCACACCAGCCGAAAGTCAGAAGAACATCTAAGCGTAAAGAATCACTGTGGAAGATACGGGTGAGACTTTTCCTTTCCTCTCTTTACCCTAACTATCTCTCTGTGAAAAACTTCTGGAATTATTTCCCTGCTTTGAGAGAGCGGCATTTGCTCACTCGGGAAAACAAGCTCTGGAAACAAAAGAAAAAATAATTAATGTTTACTATTTCTATTCTTGGATACTCTGGGGTCCTGAAAAAATCCCTACTATAGAATTTTATCATTCTATCTACTTATTAAGCTGGAGAATATTGTTTTTTTTTTTTTTTACTTTCTTAACTGGATAAAACTTTATTGGAATCTGGAAAAAAGGTTTTACAGTCTACTGGGGACATCTTGTGGTGAAAGCTGACACTGCAATTTTATTTCCTCTTTGATTTTGAGGCGGGGTTTGACCTTCAAATTATTATAAAAGGGAAAAGATAAAGGATTTGAAACAGCTGGGTGGTGAAATTGTCTACTAGAAATTGTGGAGTTGGATATTGGCTAACTGTTAGTAAACATAGCCTCCACTAAAAGACTAAAAGATTATTTCACCACTGAAATGGAGGAACTTTACCCACAGCTTAATTATAAACTCATATTGAGAAAAATCTTGGAAGTCACAGAGCAAATGAACTCTAGGATGAATACCAAAAATGATATTCCAGAACTACAAATTGAACCTCAAATTTTAACTGATCAACTTATAGGCCAAGGAATAATAGAGGAGGAACAGATCAACATTAAAGAGGCCTGTATGCAACACACACAATCTAATGAGATGAAGGAATCTTACCCACAATTTAACTATAAACTTTTACTGGAAAAATTTTTTGAAGCTGCTGAGCAAGTGAACTCCAGAATAAAAGCCCTTGCCCTAAAACTTCAAACTGATTTCCAGACTCCAATTGACTATTCCATAAGTCCAAAAACAATAGAAGAGGAACAAATCAACCCAGAAGAGGACATTACACAATCCTACGTACAATTTATTGAGAACTTTGATGACCAAAGAATGACTTTAATTAAAACACCTGTAATGCCAAAAGCAACAGGAACTGATCCGCAAATACGAGGTATTGAAAACTGTGATAACTTGGATAACCATCTACTAACTACAACATTGAACAAAATTGATTATACTACTCAGATGACAGTGGAAGAAGAGAAGTATGACCAAACTGAATTGTTGACAAACATTTCTAATCAAATATTGAGATGTGATGATATAGAGCAGTGGTTCTCAACCTTCCTAATGCCGTGGCCCTTTAATACAGTTCCTCATGTTGTGGTGACCACCAACCCCCCATCCAGCTAGCCAGGGAGGAGGGGCAGGAAGGCCGCTCTGCTGGTTCCGCCCCTTGGAGAAGCACCATTCCTCTCCTTCTTTCTCTCTTTCTCTCTCTCTTTCCTCTTTCTCTTTCTCTCTCTCTCTTTCTCTGTTTCCTCCCTCTTTCTCTCTCTTTCCTCTCTCTCTTTCTTTCCTCTCTCTTTTCCTCTGTTTCTCTCTTTCTTCTCTCTCTTTCTCTCTCTCTCTCTCTTACAGCAGCATTATAGGGGGTCCCCCCGCCTGGCCTCAGCCGTGTCCTCAGCCAAACGGGGGAGCAGGACAGGAGGCAGAGGCTCCCGTGGTGGTGGCTGCAGCACGGCTGCATCGTCGGGGATCCCCACCACCCCTGGCCTGGCCACCACCCTTGCCGGGACTCCGAACTGCCTGGCCTCGCCCTCCGCCCATCGATGGAGCCACGGTGGGAACAGCACCCACCTGAGCCACTTGGGGGGCAGCAGGAGGAAGAAGGAGAGGAGGAGGGTGAGGAAGCACTTTCAAATATATTTAATCTATGTTTTCTCCTAATAAATACATTGTTTATAGATTATCTGCATTGCATCTACATTAAAAATATAAAAGTTTCATTTAATTATATTTTAATTCTAATTTCATATCACAGTTTTTCACATTCTGTTGTGATAATTATTTCCTAAGCTATAGCATCAAGCAAAAGATACAAAGTTTAGTCCAAATATTGCAACAGAGACATCAGTATTAAGTGGCCAGACCCAGTTGTGAATTTCTATAGGAAATTAAGAAATTAGCTAGATCCAGAACTCATGCTCCTTAAAAACAACAACAATAATTTCTGACCAAAAAGTCTTGATACAGCAAATTTGATGTCTTTGTTTCTCATGCTATAAATTACTGGATTCAACATAGGTGGAATAATGGGATACATGATGGTAATTATGAAATCAAAATGTGATGGTCTCTCAGCAACAGGCTTTATGTAACAAAAGCAAGAACAAAATAGAAATAAGGACAAGACAATAAGATGCGGCAGATATATGGAGAAAACTTTTGTCTTTGAAGAAAAGTAATCCTCAGTACAGCACAAAAACATGCACATAAGTAACAATAACAAATGAAAAACAACCAATTCCTAATATATCACTGAAAATTAGAACTCCAGTTTCATTTATATATAAATCACAGCAGGTTATCTTAAGTAGATATGGGATTTCACACAGAATAACTGGTTGATAATATTAGAACAGAAAGGAGTAATAAAAGTGACAAATGATGTGTAATGGAGTCTAAAGCATAAAAGAAAAGGCTGCTGGAATTGGGTATGTCTAGTTTAATGAAGAGAAGGAAAAGGGGGGACATGATAGCAGTGTCCAATATCTCAGGGGCTGCCACAAAGGGAGTCAAGCTATTTTCCAAGGCGCCCGAAGCAAAAGATAAAAACTAATCAAGGAGAGAAGCAACCTAGAACTAAGGAGACACTTCCTGAAAGTTAGAACAATTAACCAGTGGAACAACCTGCCTCCAGAAGTGGTGAATGCTCCAACACTGGAAGTTTTTAAGAAGAGACTGGACAGCCATTTGTCCGAAATGGTATAGGGTTTCTTGCCTGAGCACGGGGTTGGACTAGATGACCTCCAAGGTCCTTTCCAACTTTGTTTATATATATATATATATATATATATATATATATATATATATATATATATATATATATATATATATATATGTGTGTGTGTGTGTGGGTGTGTGTGTGTGTGTGTGTGTGTGTGTGTGTGTGTGTGTGTGTGTGTCTTTGGTTATTCGGGTTTTCTCCCACGTAAAATTGGAAGTGTCTTGGCGACGTTTCGACGAAGTCTCATTCGTCATCTTCAGGCTGGTGCTTTTGGCTTTGTGCTTCTAGGAGCAAAGCACGAAGCAAAGCACCAGCCTGAAGATGACGAATGAGACTTCGTCGAAACGTCGCCAAGACACTTCCAATTTTACGTGGGAGAAAACCCAAATAACCAAAGACCTACATACAAACACCCGCGAAAACCTCAGAAAACAAATATATATATGTAGGTCTTTGGTTATTCGGGTTTTCTCCCGCGTCAAATTGGAAGTGTCTTGGCGACGTTTCGACGAAGTCTCATTTGTCATCTTCAGGCTGGTGTTTTCAGCTTTGTGCTTCTAGGAGCAATATGTGATCGTATCTGTTTCTTCCTTTTAACTGCCAGTGGGGGTATGAACTGATTGGATGAGAGCTTGGCTGTGTTCTGATTGGATGGAGGTGTGTTCTGATTGGTTAGGAGCTTGGTTGTGCTCTGATTGGATGGGGGGTTGGCTGTGCTCTGATTGGATAGGGGAGTGTTCTCTTTGGGTGGGGGCTTTTTTGTGCTCAGGTTAGTCTGAGTTGCATTGGGATGTGAGATGGTGAGCTGCATTGCTATTGTTTGGCTTTGTGTTCGTGGTCGTGCCTCATCTTCATAGTGGGTGTCAGTTTGCTTCATGTATGGATTGGAGGGGTTTAAAGTGGCTAATTATGCAGCTGTGGTCTGGCTTCTGGTTTGTGGTCATGCCTCATCATCGGTGTGGCTTTGGGTTTGCTTTTTGCATGGAAGTGTGGTGGTGACATCCTGTGTGGCTTTTGTGAGTGTGGGTCTGGTGTCATTCTTTGTGTTAGGGACTCGTTTGTCAATAAGGGCGGGTTTCCAAATGGCTGGTAGGTGGGAGGTATCATCTCATTTGTTCATGCTGTGTGGGCGTTTTTCTATCTCGATGGCTTCTCTGATTATTCTGTTATTAAAGTGTTCAGTTTTGGCAATAGTTCTGGTCTTTTTAAAGTCAATTTCATGTCCTGTGATTTTAAGGTGTTGGACCAGGGAAGAGGTTGGTTCCTCTTTTTTGACTGAGTTCTTATGTTCTTCAATGCATGCACTTATTCTTCTGTTGGTTTGTCCGATGTATGTGGTGGGACAAGTGGTGCATGGGATTTCGTATATTCCTTGATTTTCTAATTCAATTTTATCTTTGGGGTTTCTTAGGATGGTGGATATTTTTCTGTTTGGGCAGAATGCTGTCTTAATGTTGTGTTTGTGGAGGATCTTACTGATTCTGTCTGTGGTGCCTTTTATGTAAGGGAGGAGGGCTTTGCCGTTTTCTTGTTCTCTGTCTTGGGTTTTAGTGGGGGTTTCTTTTTGGATTAGTTTGGTACTCTTATTTCTTTGGAATCCATTGGATGTAAGTACATTAGTGAGAGTGTGTAGTTCGGTTTCTAGGTTCATCAGCTAAGCATTTTGTTCTGGAGATGAGTGTCTTGGCTATGGAGTTGATCTGTGCTGGGTGGAGAGAGTGTGCAGATAGCAGTTTGTGTGTGTTTTCTTCTGGTAGATGGTGTGTCCTATGGAGCCATTGGATTTCTTGTAGACCAGTGGTTCTCAACCTGTGGGGTCGAACGACCATTTCACGGGGGTCACCAAACAAGGCTGTCCGCCATTTTTTCCCCTTTTCTTTGGCCACGCCCCTGGCACCCGGTGATGTATAAGTGGTTGGGGGTCACCACAACATGGGGAACTGTATTATGGGGTCACGGCATTAGAAAGGTTGAGAACCACTGTTGTAGACTAAGACATCCAGGAAGGGAAGTTGGTTATTAGCTTCTGTTTTCATGGTGAACTGTATTTTGGGGTGTAGGCTGTTGAGGTGTATGAGGAAGTTGTCCAGTTTTTCTTTCCCATGTGGCCAGATTATGAAGGTGTCATCTACGTATCTGAGCCAGAGTTTGGGTTTGTGTTCAGATTTTTCTAGAGCTTGGGTTTCAAAGTGTTCCATGTAGAGGTTTGCAATGACAGGTGAGAGGGGTGATCCCATGGGTGCTCCTTCTATTTGTTTGTATTTTTGTCCGTTATAGATGAAGTATGTGTTGGATAGGCAGTGGTTGGTCAGATCTAGGATGTGTTTGGGAGGTTATATTTGTTTTGGATAGCTGTCAAGGCTTCTTTTAGGGCAGCCCACCATCTTAAACCCCCCTGCAACTCAGACTAACCTGAGCACAACAAAGCCCCCACCCAAACAGAACACTCCCCCATCCAATCAGAGCACAGCCAACCCCCCATCCAATCAGAGCACAGCCAAACCCCTAACCAATCAGAACACACCTCCACCCAATCAGAACACAGCCAAGCTCCCACCCAATCAGTTCATACCCCCACTGGCAGTTAAAAGGAAGAAACATCTAAGACCACACATTGCTCCTCGAAGCATGAAGCTGAAAACACCAGCCTGAAGATGACGAATGGGACTTCGTCAAAACGTCGGCAAGACACTTCCAATTTTACACGGGAGAAAACCCGAATAACCAAAGACCTACATACAAGCACCCACAGAAACCTCAGAAAACATATATATATACTGTATATATACGTTTCTAATTTCATTAAAAACTCGAATCTTGGGTAGAGCCATATTAAAAACAAATAAATAAACATGAACACCAGGAAAAATTTTAAACTAAAAACGTTTAATCTGATGCCAAGCTTTCGTCAATCAGCACTACTGACATCACCAGGGCTTAAGGCAGGTCTATGGGAGTCTCCTGTATAGTACTGGCCAGTTTTTGCGCACGACTCCTGGACCTTGTCAGGAGTCCATTCAATGGTCTTAATTGTTTAAACTTTGAGAGGTGCATATTGGCTGTTTTCTTGATATTATTTGGGACTGCTATTCCATTACTTTCTTCCCTTCGTCCACTTTCCCCCTTCGTGTGTCTGCTATTATCCATCCACCCTCCACAGGCTGGTTTTACATACATACATATATATATATACATATACACATACATATACATACATATACATATATACGTACATATATACGTGTGTGTGTTAGTCCTTTTTTATATCATCTTCTTGTCTTTAATGTCTTATTTTCTTTGGGGAGGTTATTTATTTTTTTTGTCCTTTTAAAATATATATTCTGGTGTTTTGTATTTTAACTTATTGTGAATAAAATAAAATAAAATAAAATATGTGGGAAAAGAAGCTTATCCATCTGTCAGGGATGTCAGACAGACCTGGCAGGAGACATGACACAACGAACTAATTCTTTATTATAAGGCTATATTAACAAAATCTTGCAAGTCTGAAGATACATATCTCCCACTGGCACTTTTAACTGCCCAACAGTTATGGCAGATCCTCCCTAAGTTTCTCCCTCTGACCCTTAAACACCTAGGATCTCCTACCTGTCTTATCTGTTTCTTTGGCAGCATCACTTCCCCTCATCCTTCAAAATAATTTTATCCACTGTTTCTATTACTGAGCTATTTGCAGCCACCAGTAAGATTTTAATCTATTTCTTTCAAACCATTTACTCCAAATATTTTGAAATATATGGCATCGTTGGAAATATAGAACTGCCATTGTGGATTGGTGATTTTTCTAAATCCTTTTGGATTATATTATTTTTACTAATGAATTCTAAGGAGAAAATAAGGCTGCTCTCCTAATTTGCAGACTTGACAATAGAAATAATACATCAACTTTGGTTTGCATTAAATCTTTGTTTTGAGATCTTCCTTCTTAAAAACAATGTTCCACTGTACTTGGTGATTTTTCTGTACTGAATTATATTATAATGTAAGGATGGCAGATTGGCAGCACTGCCAAAACATAGAGTAGTGTCCTTTATTAAGCACCAATAAAGCACCCATCATTAATGTGGGCAAAGTACCCATTTTCACTTCTGTAATACAGAAATAAAAATATATACAGGATCTATATAAAACTATAGCATGGCAGGGAAAGAATGTTCAGGGGTCCAGGGAATGCCATTCTAAAGGAGATGGGAATAGAAATTTAAAGGGCAGACTTCTGTGATCCCTTCAAACGGCAGTCCTTAAGTGAAGAGAAGTTACCCTATACTGTATCATCAGATAATAGAGAAGATTGTTTCACCAAAATGAATGGTTTTAAATATGAATGCCCGTGCAGAAACATATACCAATCCAAATGATAACAAATGTAGCTTTCAAAGCAGAATTGTTATAAGGAATTCTGCCTTATTCCTCTAACTATTTAGGTTGCTATATTCTGAAGTATCTCTTCCAAATGTTCTTGAAGCACAGCACCTTGTAGAACATGTTGCAGTACATCTGAGTGATGGTACACAGAGAAAAGCACTCTGCTTGATCTTCTCAAGCAGGAGATTCTAATTATGGGCAATCCTATGTACAGTATATTGGAAAAGCGCAAGTAAGAAATGAGTAACATCTTTCATTTCAGGAAGTGTTCTAACTGGAGCAACTGGTGGAGCAGTGCAAAGGCTGTCCAGGTCATATTGGCCCCTTAGTCCTTGAATAGCATTGTAAATCTAGGAAAACCCACAAAACAATCAGCCATTTCAATGCAGGGATTAACATGTTTCTTCTCATCCAAATCCAAACAGTTCCAGGTACCTGAATGTTTCTCCTCTGATCAAAAACAACTGAGAACAATCAGCATATATATCACATTTAATCCCATGTCAATGGATGACATCACACAGGGACTTCATGTGTATGCAAAATGGGAATGGGGGGGGGGATGTTGAGTTTTGCATGGCTCCTGATATCACATCAGTTACAAGCAAAATATATTTACTTTTCTTTGCCTTTACATAATTATGGGCATTTGGGAGCAATGAAATGTAGTGGCAATATAAATATTAATATATTTAGAATTTTACAGAGATTTGTATTTATTTTTAATATGATATAATGAACTTAGTTCTATACATTTAAGGAATGAAGCAATGCAATAAAGATCTCAATATTTTGTGAAAACTGTAACTCTTTTGTTTATTTACTGTTTAATTTTGTTTATTTCATGTTTTGAAACCCTAAAATTCTTTTCAGGGGAATAATTGTGATACAGTAGGAAAATTGATCCTAAAAATTCAGTGGGAACATCATCATTATTATTTTAGGGATGATGATGATGATCATCATGATGATGATGATAATCAGCATGATGATGATGATTGTAATGATTCTATAATATTGTTTTCTATTTTTCCTCACTTTGGAATGGAATTTATGTGTGGTATTGTTCTTCTTTTATATTACAGTTTGGCTACATTTGTAGCCCAAATTCATCAGAAATTATCCTGCCATGTTTGTTCACATCAAATTAAAGAGCTAGAATGATGGTAGCACACAGATTCTTGTAACCTATTTAATATCTGTTCATTCATTCTATGAAAAATATTTAGTTCCTGATATGTTTCGCCTTAGCCTTCCTAATTCTTCAAAGATAATTTGTGATGATTGTGTGGTTATATAAAATTTTAGTTTGGGAAATCCATGAACCCATTGTCTACAATGACTTCCAGACATCTATATATACATATATACATACATATATACATACATTTTATATATATATATATATATATATATATATATATATATATATATATATATATATATATATATATGTTTTCTGAGGTTTTCGCGGATATTTGTATGTAGGTCTTTGGTTATTTGGGTTTTCTCCCACATAAAATTGGAAGTGTCTTGGCGACGTTTCGACGAAGTCTCATTCGTCATCTTCAGGCTGGTGTTTTCGGCTTCGTGCTTCTAGGAGCAATGTGTGATCGTAGCTGTTTCTTCCTTTTAACTGCCAATGGGGGTATGAACTGATTGGATGAGAGTTTGGCTGTGTTCTGATTGGATGGAGGTGTGTTCTGATTGGTTAGGAGCTTGGCTGTGCTCTGATTTGATGAGTGGTTGGCTGTGCTCTGATTGGATGGGGGTTGGCTGTGCTCTGATTGGTTGGGGGAGTGTTCTCTTTGGGTGGGAGCTTTGTTATGCTCAGGTTAGTCTGAGTTGCATGGGGATGTGAGATGGTAAGCTGAATTGCTATTGTTTGGCTTCGCGTTCGTGGTTGTGCCTCATCTTCATGGTGGGTGTCAGTTTGCTTCATGTATGGACTGGAGGGGTTTAAAATGGCTAATGATGCCACTGTGGTCTGGCGTCCACGCAAAAAGCAAACCCAAACCCACACTGATGATGAGGCACGACCACATACCAGAAGCCAGGCACCAGGTACCATATGTCCAGGGAGTATCGGAAGCAATGGCACACATATTGGCACCTTATAATATTAAAGTTGCTCACTGGCCTGATGAAACACTCCGGATGAAAGTCATGCGCCCTGAAGAGCCATTGCCAAAGGAAGAATGATCAGCTGTCATATACAGAGTGCATTGCAAAGACTGCCAATGTAATTATATGGGGGAGACAGCCAAATGAATAAAAACTAGGATACATGAACATAAATTGGCTGTCAGAAGGCAGGAGCAATACTCTCAAATATGGACGCACATGATTAATACCGGACATTCTTTTGATTTCAAGGAGGACGCTTACTAAAGGAGGACTGGTTCTCCAACACAGACTCCATCAACCAATGTTTAGAACTGCCCTCAGCATATCAGGCACTAAGAGTGCAGGAAGAGCATGTCAAGAGACGGATGCCGATTGTCAGAGGCGAAACCAGGACTGGGGGGGAGGGTATTTACTACATGACCAAGCATAGGGAGGATCCCATAGACATGCTAAAGGTAGAGACAGATGAGGAAATATTAGGGTCACAGACAGGTAAGTGTAGTAAAGGAAGAGGAGGTGGATATGATGAGGGACTGCAAGGAGAAGGGGACCAAGGAAGAGTCTTGGGAACAGCGGAATTGATCATACGACCCAGAACACGGGGGAGGGGTATGCCCGACTCCAGGGGATTGATCAAAAGGGAAGGGGAGATAGAAAAGAACAGAAAAGATGAGGCACGTAAGATTGGAAGCATATTCACGGGGGGAGAGGGGACGTTTGAGAAGGGAGTAGGAATGGAGGAGAATAGTCAGGAACAGCAGGCAGAGCTGCGGATTAGAGGGGGGGAGGAAACAGGAGAGGGTGGGATTGATAGGAATGGAGAAGGGCAGGCAGGAATAATAGGCAGGACGGGGGGGAAGTTTGGAAAGAAGAGTCCAACAGGAACGCATGTCGGTCGGTGGGAACAGTACGTAGGACAGCAGGTAAGGGGAGGAAGAATGCTGGAAGGAACAGCAAACAGAGCAGTGGATTGGAGAGGGGGGGAGGAAACAGGAGAGGGTGGGACTGACAGGAAAGGAGAAGGGCAGATAAGAATAACAGGCAGGATGGCAGATGGGGGGGAGGAAAGTTTGGGAAGGAGGGTTTAATAGGAATGGATGTTGGCATGTGGGAACAGCATGTAGGACAGCAGGTTAGAGGAGGAGGAATGCTAGAAAAGAGAGGATGGACAGAAATGGATGAACAACAGGCAGGTCAGCAGATTATGGGGAGGACATTGGAGAGGGGAAGATGGACAGCAGTGGAGGAGGGCAAACAGGAACAGCAGGTAGAGCAGCGGACCAGGAAGGGAAAGATATTGAGGAAGAGAACATCGATAGGAATGGTTGACGAAAGGCAGGAGGAATATGTTAATCAACAGGTGGGAGGGTTGAAGGAAGGGGGATTGACAGGAATGGATGACGCAGGGCAGGACGGGCAGGTTAGAGATAGAGGAGAAATGGAGAAAGAAGGGGTGATGGGAATGAATGATGTAATACAGGCATGGACGGATTGGCGGGTGGGGGGGAGAAGTGTTGAGGGAGCAAAGAAGGACAGGAATGGATCAGGCAGGACAGGAACAGCAGGGGGATCGGCAGACTGAGGGGGTAGACCAACTACCTGAGAGAGGAAGGTTGATAGGAAGGCAGGATGGGAAACAGGAACAGCAGGGAGACCGACAGAAGAGGAGGAGAGATAATTTGGAGAAGGGAAGAGTGATAGGAGAGGAGGATGGTAGGCAGGAATGGTACACAAGTAGGCAGGTTAGGGAAAGGGAAAAATTGGAGAAGGGAAGGATGACAGGAATGGACAACAAAGGATATATGAATCGGCAGGTTAGGAGAGGAGGGGAGTTGGAGGAGGGAGATGAGATAGGAACTGGCAATGGAATGCAAAAATGGCAGGTAGACCAGCAGCCCAACAGGGAGAATAAAAAGGAGGAACTCCGTGACAGGACTCGTGTGGTGTTGAATCGGAGGAGGCACCTTGCATTGGGTAGAGAGGAGGGATTGAGTAGTGTGTTGGTAATAACAGCGCAGGGAGGAGGAGGCGGCACAAAGATGACAGGCAATTGGATCAGCAAGGGGATAAAAAGAACTTTCCCACCCCCTAAGCCCCACTCTGAGGATGCTGGCAGAGGACCAGCGAAAGCTAAGTTGTTTTAATCTTGTATATAACTGTTTTTATTGTTTTAAATGTTGTTTTTAACAATAAATAACTGGAGTATACTCTTCCCGGAGATCGAAGATTGCATCATTGAATATATATATATATATATATATATATATATATATATATATATATATATATATAGAGAGAGAGAGAGAGAGAGAGAGAGAGAGAGAATAAAATTTGATCACCAAGAAAAGTTAAAACGTTAAAAGTTTTAATATAAAACAAAAGTTTTAAGTATAAAACGTTAAAAGTTTTAAAAAATTAGCAACCTAGCTTTCGTTGGCTCCTGCCAACTTCATCAGGGCGTACATAAATCAATGGGAGTAAACATTTATATGTGAGTTAACGCCTGCGCTTGGCTTCTGGACCGCATAATGGGCCCAGGTCGGCCAATCATAGCATTAGTTGTAATTGCTGCATAATTGGGTGACTCATCCACTTGTATCACGCGTCCCTCATCAAAGTTAAAACAAGCTTCCAACTCTCCATTCATCCATATCCATAGTCTAGGAGGATCCTCAATCTTATTCCAACTTGAGATGTCAACCCCATCACCAAGTCGTTTCCCCCTTCTCCCTTGCGTGGGATTTTCTGTGAGTTCAGAACCCTCACCCCCTACACGATGGATTTGTCCTTGTGCAGCTCTTCCAGGGCCTTTCTCTCCCCTGCCGGTAGTACATGGTGTTGTTTGTGGCCCGTAAGCAACGCCATAACTCATTGTCTTATGGGGAGAAAAAGGCCCTGGAAGAGCTGCGCAAGGACAAATCCATCGTGATCCTGCCAGTGGATAAGGGAAAGGCCACAGTCATCATGGACAGAGCCACATATAACGGCAAGACTAAGACCTTACTTGATGACATCAGTGCCTATAAAGTAATCAGGACAGACCCCATAACGTCCATGAAAAATCAACTCAATAAGATCATAGACGGACTTAAAAACATGTAAGAATAAACAAAGAAGATCTGAGAGCTATATGGCCAAGAGACTCAGCTATGGTGAGATTTTATGGCCTACCCAAAATACATAAGGAAGGGACACCATTGAGACCCATTGTGGCACTTAGGGGCACACCCATGTTCGGCCTGGCTAAATGGCTAAGTCGAAAATTACAACATCTGGTGGAGGACAATATGACCACTGTGAAATCCTTGCAGGAATTCCTGCAGAGGTTAAAGATGATGAGGATATGGGATGATGAGATTATGATCTCATTCGACGTAACATTTCTATTCATGTCTATCCCGCAAGAATTGGCCATCTCGACTATAAAAGATTTATTACAACTGAAAGGAGTACGGAATCAAGGTTCCCTTGGGATAGAAGATGTTGTCAAGTTATTACGGCTATGCTTGAAAACGTACTTCACATTCCAGGGGACAATATATGAACAGATCAAGGACACGCCGATGGGATCTCCCATTTCAGGGGTCATCACGGAGGTGGTCCTACAGTGCTTGGAAAGCAGGGCCATGGCTGACTACCAACTGGAGTTTTGGGCCAGATATGTGGATGATACTTTTGTCATCGTTAAACGTGCGAGAAAAACCACCTTCATGGAGACACTCAACTCAATATTCCCGGATATATAATTTACAGCAGAGGAGGAGGCCAATGGTAGCTTGGCCTTCCTAGACATTTTGGTTACACATCAAATTAATGGTGCCCTCCACATGACGGTGTATAGAAAAGCCACTCACACCGACAGGATGTTGCACTATATGAGCAATCACCCAGCAGCCCATAAGATCTCATGCGTAAGGACATTATTTGCACGTATAGACACGCACTGTAATACCAGGAAGGCTAAGCAGAGGGAGCGTGCGCATCTTTATCAAGTGTGTAAGTGGAATGGCTACCCAACTAGCTTCATTCAGAGGTATAGTAAATGTCAAGAACCCCACAGAGCACTGAATGATCCAGGGGTAATGGCCTGGACAACGATACCATACATCCAAGGAGTATTGGAGGCAACAGCATGCATATTGGCATCTTACAACATTAAAGTCACCCAACGGCCTGATCAAACACTCCGGATGAAAGTTATGCACCCCAAAGAGCCATTGCTGAAGGAAGAAAGATCTTCGGTCGTATACAGAGTGCACTGCAAAGATTACCAATGTAACTATATGGGGCAGACAGCCAAAAGAATAAAAACTAGAATACATGAACATAAATTGGCTGTCAGAAGGCAGGAGCAGTATTCCCAAATATGGACGCACATGATTAACAATGGACATTCATTCGATTTTAAGGGGGCAGAAGCCATCACTCAGCACACCTCCAAGGGAGGTAACCTACTAAAGGAGCCCTGGTTTTCCAATATAGATTCCATCAATCGATGTATAGAATTGCCCCCAGTGTACCAGGCACTAAGAGTACATGAAGAGCATGTCAAGAGGCGGATGCCGATTGTCAGAGACGGAATCAGGAGTGTGGGGGATACTTACTACATGGCCAAGCAAAGGGAGGATCTCAAAGACATGGTAAAGGTAGGGATGGATGAGGAAGCATTAGAGTCACAGACAAGTAAGGATACCAAGGAGGGAGGAAGTAGTATGATGAGGGACTGCAAGGAAGAGGGGACCAGGGAAGGGTCTTGAGAGTAGCAGATTTGACCGTATCACCCAGAACACGGGGGAGAGGAATGCCCGACCCCATGGGACTGATCAAAAGGGAAGAGGAGGGAGAAAAGAAAAAAAGAAAAAAGATGAGGCACGTAGGAATGGGGGCATATCCATGGGGGGGAGGAAGGACATCTGAGAGGGGAAGACTGGTAAGAATGGAGGATGAAAATCAGGAACAGCATGCAGAGCAGCGGATTAGAGGGGGGGAACAAGAGAAGGAAAGACTGAAAGGAATGGAGGAGGGCAGGCAAGAACAATATGTAGGACGGCAGACTAGGGAGGGAGAAAAACCTGGGAAGGATATCCAACAGGAACGGATGCTGGAATGTGGGAACAGCATGTAGGACAGCAGGTTAAGGGAGGAGGAATACTGGAGAAGAGAAGATGGACAGGAATGGATGAACAGCAGGCGGATAAGCAGATTAGGGGGGGGGACTGTAGAAGGGAAGATGGATAGTAATAGATGATGGTAAGCAGGAACAGCAGGTAGAGCAGCAGATTAGGAGGGGAAGAAAATTGAGTAGGGGAACATCGATAGAAATAGATGACAGGAGGCAGGAGCAATATGTGGATCAGCAGGTTAGAGGGTTGGAGAAGGGAGGATTGATAGGAATGGATGATGAAAGGCAGGACTGGCAGGGTACAGATAGAGGAAAACTGGAGAAAGAAAGACAGTAATGGCAGGTAGACCAGCAGGTTGGGGAGGGAGAAAAACTGGGGAAGGAAAGAGGGACAGGAATGGATGACAGAAGACAGGAACAGCAAGGAGATCGGCAGACCGGGGGGGGGGGGGAAACTGAAGAGAGGAGGATTGATAAGAAGGGATGATGGGAAAAAGGAACAGCAGGTAGACCAGCAGACCAGGAGGAGAGAAGGACTGGAGATAGGCAGGCAGGATAGGGAAGGGGAAAAATTGGAGAAGGGAGGATTGATAAGAATGGATGACGGAAGGCAGAAAGGGTACATAGAACGGCAGGTCAGGAGAGGAGAACAATCGGAGGAGGGAGATGGGATAGGAATAGATAATGGAACGCAAAAACAGCAGGCAGACCAGCAGACAAACAAGGAGAATAAAAAGGGAAAACCCCATGGCAGAACTCTTGTAATACTGGATCGGAAGGTGCACCCTGCAATGAGCCGAGGTGGCGCAGCAGTTAGAGTGCAGTACTGCAGGCCACTTTAGCTGACTGTGTTCAGCAGGTCAATGGTTCAAATCTCACCGGCTCAAGGTTGACTCAGCCTTCCATCCTTCCGAGGTAGGTAAAAGAGGACCCAGATTGTTGGGGGCAATGTAAATATATATATATACATTGCTTACTGGTGTACACCGCTTAGAGCAGTGGTTCTCAACCTGTGGGTCGGGACCCCATTTGGGTTCGAACGACCATTTCACGGGGGTCGCCAAACCACGCTGTCCGCCATTTTTTTCCCTTTTCCCTAGCTGACCTACTCCCTCTTATTGGTGGCCACACCCACTTGGGGGTCACCACAACATGGGGAACTGTATTATGGGGTCACGGCATTAGAAAGGTTGAGAACCACTGGCTTAGAGAGTGCTTGCACTTAAAGCGGTATATAAGTCTCATAAATAAATAAATAAATAAATAAATAAATAAATAAATAAATAAATGAGTAGGAAAGAGCGATTGGAGAGTATATCAGTAACAACGGTACAGGGAGGAGGAGGCTTGACAAGGATGACAGAGCAAAATGCAAAATTGGAGTGCAATAAGAGAGGGCGGGTTACAGTTACAGGCAGTTACAGGCAATCAGGAAGAGTGGCCCTGTCACACGAGCAATGAGCAAGCAGTTAGATCAGCAACGGGATAAAAAGAACTTCCCCACCCCCAGAGCCTCACTCTGAGGACGCTGGCAGAGGACCAGCGAAAACTAAGTTGTTTTTAACTTTGTATATAACTGTTTTTATTGTTTTAAATATTGTTTTAACAATAAATAACTAGATTATATTCTTCCCGGAGATCGAAGATTGCATTATTGAACAAATATGCCTGGGATTCGTATTTTTACAACCATTAAGGACATATATATATATATATATATATATATATATATATATGTGTGTGTGTGTGTGTGTGTGTGTGTGTGTGTGTGTGTGTGTGTGTGTGTGTGTTTTCTGAGGTCTTTAGTTATTCGGGTTTTCTCCCGCGTAAAATTGGAAGTGTCTTGGCAACGTTTCAACGAAGTCTCATTCGTCATCTTCAGGCTGGTGCTTTCGGCTTCGTGCTTCTAGGAGCAATGTGTGATTGTAACTGTTTCCTCCTTTTAACTGCCAGTGGGGGTATGAACTGATTGGATGAGAGCTTGGCTGTGTTCTGATTGGATGGAGGTGTGTTCTGATTGGTTAGGAGCTTGGCTGTGCTCTGATTGGCTGGGGGGTTGGCTGTGCTCTGATTGGCTAGGGGAGTGTTCTGTTTGGGTGGGGGCTTTGTTGTGCTCAGGTTAATCTGAGTTGCAGGGGGTTTAAAATGGTGAGCTGCATTGCTATTTTTGGGCTTCGTGTTTGTGGTCGTGCATCATCTTCATAGTGGGTGTCAGTTTGCTTCATGTATGGATTGGAGGGTACAGAGTGGCTAATGATGCAGCTGTGGTCTGGCTTCTGGTTTGTGGTCATGCCTCATTATCGGTGTGGCTTTGGGTTTGCTTTTTGCTTGCATGTGTGGTGGTGACATCCTGTGTGGTTTTTGTGAGTGTGGGTCTGGTGTCATTTTTTGTGTTAGGGAGTCATTTGTCAATAAGGGCGGGTTTCCAAATGGCTGGTAGGCGGGAGGTATCATCTCGTTTGTTCATGCTGTGTGGGCATTTTTCTATCTTGATGGCTTCTCTGATTATTCTGTTATTAAAATGTTCAGTTTTGTCGATAGTTCTGGTCTTTTTAAAGTCAATTTCATATCCTGTGATTTTAAGGTGTTGGACCAGGGAAGATCTTACTGATTCTGTCTGTGGTGCCTTTGATGTAAGAGAGGAGGGCTTTGCCGTTTTCTTGTTCTCTGTCTTGGGTTTTAGTGGGGGTTTCTTTTTGGATTAGTTTGGTAATCTTATTTCGTTGGAATCCATTGGATGTAAGTACATTAGTGAGAGTGTGTAGTTTGGTTTTTAGGTGTTGTTCATCAGCTAAGCGTTTTGTTCTAGAGATGAGTGTCTTGGCTATGGAGTTGATCTGTGCTGGGTGGTGGTGTGAGAGAGCGTGCAGATAGAGGTTTGTGTGTGTTTTCTTCTGGTAGATGGTGTGTCCTAGGGAGCCATTGGATTTCTTGTAGACTAAGACATCTAGGAAGGGAAGTTGGTTATTAGCTTCTGTTTCCATGGTGAACTGTATTTTGGGGTGTAGGCTGTTGAGGTGTATGAGGAAGTTGTCCAGTTTTTCTTTCCCATATGGCCAGATTATGAAGGTGTTGTCTACGTATCTGAGCCAGAGTTTGGGTTTGTGTTCAGATTTTTCTAGAGCTTGGGTTTCAATGTGTTCCATGTAGAGGTTGGCAATGATAGGTGAGAGGGGTGATCCCATGGGTGTTCCTTCTATTTGTTTGTATTTTTGTCCGTTATAGATGAAGTATGTGTTGGATAGACAATGGTTGATCAGATCTAGGATGTGTTTTGGGGGGTTATATTTGTTTTGGATAGCTGTCAAGGCTTCTTTGATTGGCACTCGGGTGAACAAGGATATGACATCGAAGCTCACTAGTAGGTCGCTGGGCTGTAAGTTTTGTTTCTTTATGATCTCTAAAAAATGGAATGATTTTTTACATGTGAGGTGATGGATTCTGCATAGGGCTGTAGTTGTTTGGTGAAAAATTTGGATAGGTTTTGTAGAGGTGAGCCTATGGAGCTGACTATGGGTCTAAGTGGGGTTCCTTCTTTGTGTATCTTGGGGAGACCATAGAGCTTAGGGCATCTGGATGATTTCTCTCTGGGAATGATTCTTTGCTGGATCTCTTTGCTAATGGGGGAGGCTTTTATTTTGGATCTGGTGGTTTTTTTCCAGGTAGGTGGTGGGATCTGTGTTTAGGGGTTTATATGTAGAGTCTTGGAGTAGGTTGGTTAATTTGGTTTGGTGGTCAGATGTGTTTATAACTACCATGGCATTGCCCTTGTCTGCTGGTAATATTATGCTGGTGTCTTCTTTCAGGTTACGTAGTGCTGTCTGTTCCTCTTTGGGTAAGTTGCTTTTGGGTAGCTTGCTGGTGCAGAGGATGTTGGTGATTTCGAGTCTGATTCTGTTAGCGTCGGCGGGGTTGATTTTGGTCAGGCTGGTTTCAACTCCACATATAATGGTTTCAGTGGGGATGTGTTTGGAAGCGACTGCAAAGTTGAATCCTTTGGAAAGGACATTGGTTTTGGCTTTGGTGAGGATTCTATCTGAGATGTTATGCACTGTTTGTTTCATGTGTGGCTGTGAGGGAGGAGGGGTTTGGTTCTGGCGTTCTTGTAGTCTTTGGAGTTTGTTGGTGTGTGTGTCTGTCTTGAGGGTGGTCTGTGTTTTGGCTCTCCAGATGGCGAGTTGTTTGGATTTGTCCCAAAGTGCGGGGTGGATGTTGTTGCTGAGTTTGAGGTGAAATGTGAGGAGGCTATCTGCATGCTCTCTCACACCACTACCCAGCACAGATCAACTCCGTAGCCAAGACACTCATCTCTAGAACAAAATGCTTAGCTGATGAACAACACCTAAAAACTGAACTACACACTCTCACCAATGTACTTACATCCAATGGATTCCAAAGAAATAAGAGTACCAAACTAATCCAAAAAGAAACCCCCACTAAAACCCAAGACAGAGAACAAGAAAACGGCAAAGCCCTCCTCCCTTACATAAAAGGCACCACAGACAGACTCAGTAAGATCCTCCACAAACACAACATTAAGACAGCATTCTGCCCAAACAGAAAAATATCCACCATCCTAAGAAACCCCAAAGATAAAATTGAATTAGAAAATCAAGGAGTATACGAAATCCCATGCACCACTTGTCCACACATACATCGGACAAACCAACAGAAGAATAAGTGCACGCATTGAAGAACATAAGAACTCAGTCAAAAAAGAGGAACCAACTTCTTCCCTGGTTCAACACTTTAAAATCACAGGACATGAAATTGACTTTAAAAAGACCAGAACTATCGCCAAAACTGAACATTTTAATAACAGAATAATCAGAGAAGCCATTGAGATAGAAAAACACCCACACAGCATGAACAAACGAGATGATACCTCCCACCTACCAGCCATTTGGAAACCCGCCCTTATTGACAAATGACTCCCTAACACAAAAAATGACACCAGACCCACACTCACAAAAACCACACAGGATGTCACCACCACATATCCAAGCAAAAAGCAAACCCAAAGCCACACTGATGATGAGGCACGACCACAAACCAGAAGCCAGACCACAGCTGCATCATTAGCCACTTTAAACCCCTCCAATCCATACATGAAGCAAACTGACACCTCCATGAAGAGGAGACACGACCACGAACGCGAAGCCAGAAAATAGCAAGGCAGCCCAAATCTTAAACCCCTCTGCAACTCAGACTAACCTGAGCACAACCAAACAGAACACTCCCCCAGCCAATCAGAGCACAGCCAAGCCCCTAACCATTCAGAACACACCTCCACCCACTCAGAACACAGCCAAGCTCCCACCCAATCAGTTCATACCCCCACTGGCAGTTAAAAGGAATAAACAGCTAAGACCACACATTGCTGCTCAAAGCACAAAGCTGAAAACACCAGCCTGAAGATGACGAATGGGACTTCGTCGAAACGTCGCCAAGACACTTCCAATTTTACGCGGGAGAAAACCCGAACAACCCAAGACCTACATATATATATATATATATATATATATATATATATATATATATATATATATATATATATATATATAAAGAAAATATGAAATCATATAACTAAGAAAATATGAAATCATATTAAAATAGTGGAAGTACTTCTGAATAGGCCTAGAAAAGTAATGCACACAATGCACTGTGTGAATAAATATTATTGCAGCTTCTCTTTAATCTTTTTTTATCCAGGAAATGATTAGTAGGGGAAAATGAATTGGGTGTGGGACCACACATCCCCTTTGAATGATTTTAAATATAATCAGAAATCATATAGACTATATGATTTCTGAATGCATTGTTTCCATGAGGAACATGGGTTCCTCAATTAACTTTTTTAAATCAAAGAGCTAATATCTACTTGTTAGTATTTGTTTTAAATGTTTACAAAGCATAAAGAGATGTAGAGCTGAAACTCCTAAAGAGAGATTGAAAACAAGATGATTATTTTCATTGCAATCAAAAAACAATGATAAATTTATACAAAATTGAAACATTTACAATTGTTCATATATATTTTTGTGCATTTGAACATTAAGCAACATTGAATATAGAACTAGTACTCATTGCCACCAAAATCAATCAAATGTTTATTATGGTCATAGGACACCAAAGGAAGGATGGAATACAATCAATTAATTTAATGACCAGTTTCAAATTAACTTATTATGGACATATTATGAGAAGACCCAGGTCTCTGGGGAAAGCTATAATGTTGGTAAAGGTGGGGGAAAAAAAGAAGAGGATGAGCTGCAGCAAGGTGGATGGATTTTGGAACACTTGAAATACCAGGTTAGGGATAAATCATCACAGAGAAAAGCTATCTTTATGGATTCTAGGAGTTGAAAAAAGATTTAATGGCACATAATTAATCAATCAATTTTGCTGAGAAACAGCAGCTAGCTCATTCTACAAAATTGTGATCAGAATTGAGAACAGAGCCAAGGAAACAACAAACAAAATATAAATTTCCCATTTATTATGGGTCACATTTATAAATGTGCTAGAGGCATACAAGATCTAAATGCAGGACTTGAAGGAAACTGTTCTTTCATTTCCCCATCTCATATGAATACTTTCAAAATTATTGCCAAGAGAAGTTCAGGGAATGGCCCAATACTCACCAGGGGTCAGTATTGGCTCAATGGACCATAGCATCATCATCAGTCTTAACTTATATGAGATCAACCTCATAATCAATAAAATAAACTTTCTAACCTAAGCTAAATGTCTGCAATCAGGAGGTGGTTATATAAGTTTTATATCAAATGTATATATTTCTCTTCTCTGTTAAAATACAAAAATAGTTACACAAATCACACTTCTTTAAAATGAAATGACCTCTGACCAGAAAGTCTTGAAAGAGCAACTTTGATTTCCTTGTTTCTCATACTATAGATTAAAGGATTCATCATGGGTGGAATAATGGAATACATTATTGTAATTATGAAATCAATATGGGATGGATGGTCAGGTATGTGTCTCAGATAAGCAAAGGAACCAGTAAACATAAATATGGAGAAAACAGTGAGGTGTGGTAGGCAAGTGGAGAAGGCCTTTTTCCTCCCTTGTACAGAAGGGATTCTGAGAACAGCAGCCAGAATCAGCATATATGTAGAAATAATGAAGACAAAACAACCAAATGTTAATGAAACACTGAACATTACAACTCCAATTTCACTTATATATGAATCAGAGCAAGTAATCTTTAGTATATATGGGATTTCACAATAGAATTGGTTGATAATATTAGAGCAGAAAGGAGTAGTAAACATTTCAACAGTGTGCAATGCAGCATTGAGAAGGCAAGAAGTCCAAACACTTCCAATCATTTTGGCACAAGCTTTCCTGTTCATTATTATTTCATATTGCAAAGGATTGCAAATAGCAACATACCGATCATATGCCATAACTGTAAGAAGGGCAACATCCGAGCCAAAGAAGAATAGAATCAAGAAGACTTGAACAAGACAACCAACATATGAAATCTTCTTTGTATTTGTAAGAGAATTGAAAACAGCTTTGGGAATAATGTCAGAAACAGAACCAATGTCTTGCACAGCTAAGTTCATCAGGAAGAAATACATGGGGGTATGTAGGTGGTGATCAACGATAACAGCAATGATGATGACAAAGTTCCCTGTTACTGTCATTATGTACAGTATTAGTAATAAAGTTATGTACATAGTCTGTAGTTCCCAAATTGTTGAAAATTCCAAAAGGAGAAACCCTGATGTATTATTATCCTTTTTTCATCATGACTTTCCTAGAAGAAAATAGACAACTGTTAAAGATTTTCCATTCAGAAAAGTTTAGGGAGATTTTAAGAGTAACTAAAAAATCATCAGTGAACACATTAACATTTCAGCTATTCAATTTAAATAATTTCATCAGTCAATTATCTTGTTTTACAAGTCAGTTATGTCAATGTTATTCAGCATCAATCAGATTTTTGCTATATTTTGTCTTAAAATCAGATATAAATGACAGTTTTGTTCATTTTTAATAGGTATTTAAGAAACTACATTTTTCATAAGTGTCAGCCTTTCCTATCACAATAAATGAAATGTAAATTTAAAATCTTGGGAAAGAAAAGTGTTTAATCAGGCAGTTATCTTTAAGACCGTAATTACTAACTATTTTATTTGAATCCTGATATGTTCAACTGTGGCAGTGTTAGACAATATTGGCTATAATCTCTTTTCTTTCTGTCCTGAATATCTCTTGATACTTACTAAACATATTATTGATAGTTAGAGTTCCCTCCATTTTGGTTTGCTGATAAACATTCAGGATACAAGGTACAAATATGTGGAACAGAAACATTTTTCATTTTTTAAAAAAAAATCATTAAAAAAAAATAAGATGAAGCAATCAGAAATGGTGAGTCAATTCCTCTTTACAGTTTTCAAATATAAAGTCTATTATATTATCATTCCTAGTGCAACTCTTTCCTGTCCATGGAGAGGGGGGATAACTGTCAACATCTTCAGAGAATGTGTATGGAGAGGATTTTCTTTGATTCTTTCTAAGAATAGATTTTAAAACCCATAATTTTACCTTTTTTTGTAAATGGCTTTTGAATTGATTTAAGGATTTACAATTTGACATTCTTCAAACAAATATTTGATGTTCTGCGTTACTCATTCTTACTTTATGATAAAGAAATCAGAGTCTTTTTAAAAATTGCTTATAAAATTTAAAGTATTTCAATGACCAAATTAACAATGTGTAATATGATTGAAATCATTTTGAACCAAAATTTATGTAAGCAAAGGGATTAAAAGTAGTAAGTTCTGTTAAACAACTTAAATTGCATTTGAAAATCAAACTGGATAGTCAATATAATTTGAGTTTAAAGGAATTTGCATTTGGAGAAAATCCTCAGTCGCATACTTTAACTTTAGAGAATCAATTTACTGTATTTAAGTTAGTGATTTTTTATGTATAGTGGTAGATCATCTTAATATGTTACTACATTTTAGTGCTGTTTATTTTTATCTACTCCTAAATAACATTGCCTAAACAATAATGATGAAATAAATAATGTCTGACATTATAATGTGCTTACTTGTTTATCTGGAAATACAATTTCATATAAAGGAAAAGAAAGCCTATGATGTATAATGAAGAGATGAAAAGTAGAAATAACTTATTCAAGAAAAAAATTACCATCTTCATCCATGCAGATTTTTAAATTTGTTTTTCCATTCCATTTGCACCTCTAACAGTGAGATTTTATTGTCAGCATTCATGACTTTTTCTACTGAATTGTCCTTGTGATTTTCCCCAAAATTGTTAACAAGTCAGTCTCTATACTGGACCTCAGTAAGGCATTTGATAAAGTAGATCACAACCTACTACTTGACAAGATAGAAAAATGTGGGGTAGACAGAACCACCACCAGATGGATCCGTAGCTGGCTGACCGGCCGTACTCAGCGAGTGGTCCTCAATGGAACTGCATCTATATGGAGGGAAGTGTGTAGTGGGGTGCCCCAGGGCTCTGTTCTGGCCCAGTACTCTTCAACATCTTCATCAACGATTTGGATGAAGGGATAGATGGGGAACTCATCAAATTTGCAGACGATACCAAGCTGGCAGGAATAGCCAACACTCCAGAAGACAGGCTTCAGATACAGAAGGATCTGGACAGACTTGAACACTGGGCACTACCTAACAAAATGAAATTCAATGGTGAAAAAAGCAAGGTTCTACATTTAGGCAAGAAAAACCAAATGCACAAGTACAGCATAGGTGGCACCATGCTCAATAGTAGTAACTGTGAGAGGGACCTCGGAGTCCTAGTAGACAATCACTTAAATATGAGCCAGCAGTGTGCTGCAGCTGCCAAAAAGTCCAACACAGTGCTAGGCTGCATTAACAGAGGGATAGAATCAAGATCACGTGAAGTATTAATACCACTCTACAATGCCTTGGTTAAGGCCACACTTGGAATACTGCATCCAGTTTTGGTCACCACGATGTAAAAAAGATGTTGAGACTCTAGAAAGAGTACAGAGAAGAGCAACAAAGATGATTAGGGGACTGGAGGCTAAACCATATAAGGAACGGTTGCTAGAATTGGGTATGTCTAGTTTAACGAAGAGAAGGACAAGGGGAGACATGATAGCAGTATTCCAATATCTCAGGGGCTGCCATAAAGAAGAGGTAATTAAGCTATTTTCCAAAGCACCTGAAGGCAGGACAAGAAGCAACGGGTGGAAACTCATCAAGGAGAGAAGCAACCTAGAACTAAGGAGAAACTTCCTGACAGTGAGAACACTTAATCAGTGGAACAGCTTGCCTCCAGAAGCAGTAAATGCTCCAACACTGGAAGTTTTTAAGAAGAGACTGGACAGCCATTTGTCCGAAATGGTGTAGGGTTTCCTGCCCGAGCAGGGGGTTGGACTAGATGACCTCCAAGGTCCCTTCCAACTTTACTATTATTATTGTTATTATTATTATTATTATTATTATTATTATTATTATTATTATTATTATTATTATTATTATTATTATTATTATTATTATAGGCAGCACAGAACAGCCACTGTGGATTGGAGGTTTTTCTGAATCCCTTAGGACAATATTGTTTTAGATGATTAGATCTATATAGAGAAAAAATCCTGATATTTTTGATTTTGAGTCTCAATAATAGAAGGATGTATATTGTTGAATACAAAATTGTTTCACAGTTTTAAAATAACGGAGATCTCAAATATCTCCATGGTACTATACTGTAATTTAAGTTTGCCATGTTTTGATTTATCTTTATTTAAAACATTTATACAGCTTCCTACCTTAATATCAAACTATGGGTAGCTTACACACCATCAATAAATGTAGCATGCACAGCTACGAATAATAATAATAATAATAATAATAATAATAATAGTAGTAGTAAAGTTGGAAGGGACCTTGGAGGTCATCTAGTCCAACCCCCTGCTCGGGCAGGAAACCCTACACCATTTCGGACAAATGGCTGTCCAGTCTCTTCTTAAAAACTTCCAGTGTTGGAGCATTTACTGCTTCTGGAGGCAAGCTGTTCCACTGATTAATTGTTCTATAATAATAATAATAACAATAATAATAATAATAATAATAGTGGCAAAGGCAAGCAAGGGTAGTACCAATAGTAATAGGTGCTTTGAGTACAATCCCAAAACAACTGGAGCATCACTTGAACATCATTGGCATTGACAAATTTGCCATCAATCAATTGCAAAAGATGGCCTTACTAGGAACACCTTCCATCCTGTGATGATATCTGTAATAACATCAAACATCCACATCTGCCTATCCCAGGTCCTTGGTAAGGACTCCATAGATAGACAAAAAAATGCCAAATCCAGTCTGAATATCTGGCTGACTGTGCGATGATTACTACTACTACTACTACTACTACTACTACTACTACTACTACTACTAATAATAATAATAATAATAATAATATCACCCAATAAAACCCAAACTAGGAAAAACAGAAAAAATATTGTCCCATTTATATGGTGCTTCAAGGTTCAACATTACTATTTCTATGGATTTAAATGTCAGAAGAATGTTGCTATTTGTGGAAAAAAATGTACCCATCATCCAAAAGTTAAATAACAATTTAAGACTTATTAGGTCATCCTTTCAATGAAAGGGTGTGCTTTGTCTGATGTTAGTACAATGAACATTAACTTCTTTTGAACAGTCTTGCTATTACTTTGCTTTGAAAATAACCACAGGTGGGCAGAAAAACAGTGGGAATAGGATTGATTTTTGACTTCCTGCTGGAGTCCCCATTGAATTTACTTGTGGGAAGCTGCTGGAAATCACAATTATATGACTGTAACTGTAGGGATAACAGCAGGAACAACTTTGTGAATAAAACTAGTCAGAATATCCTGGAAATTTTAGTTCCACAGGAATAATGTGTCCCAGATTTTTTTTAAAAAAACACATTATTTAAGTTTGCAGATTTTAGGTATCTTAATTTAAAATTGTTGCAGCATAATCTACTGCTTGGGCTAACACAATGGTAAAAACAGACAGACAGATAAACACAATAAGAATTCTAGTAGTATATAGATTTAACCTGCAGCTTTCTCCAAAAATATACATTATTAACATATTTATTTACAAACAAGGTTGACAGAAAAATATAATTTCATTCAACTACATTTTATTAATTTTTATTGAGTTTTTGTATTTATTTTTGAGAAAATTAAGAAGTGAGTAGGGTAAGTATGACTGTAAATCAAACCTCTCATTTCAGAAAGTTTGTTGTAAAAGTAGCACTAGATTGACCAGTGCAAAGATCCTTTTGGTTATAGTTCCCACTTAATGCTTGAGCAGAGATTGCAAGAGCATGAAGATTCCCAAAGCAAAGAGCTGTTTCAATGCAGGTATTACAGTAACTTCTTCATACTAAAACCACTTGAGGCACCTGAATAACACTTCAGCATCTGAACATTTGTCCTGGGATCAAAAAGTACAGAATTCTCACTTCCTGTATCTGACAGCCATGTGAGCTTGATAATGATGCAATACCTCAAATCATAACAAGATCTTTTAAAATAATAATGGCTATTTCACCACTCTGCTGAGATTATGGCTGGCATCAGACCTGAAATCCATGTGGGCAATTTCTGATTCAAGAACTCCATCCTCAATGACCATTCAGGTTTCCATAAAGTTGATTCTTTTCACCTACCTTGAGATCATGAATGTGGATAAATTTATTCAATACAACTTGGCATTGAAGAGCAACACCCAGGACTGCTGTGAAACCTCGAACCTGGTTGAGAAGAAAGCCACAAGGGGGCACTATAAGAAACCAAACTCTTTCCCACAAGAGTAACCTGCTCCCATCTCCCATCACAATCACCAAAATGTTTGGTTTACATTAGTCCCATACTTCTGGAATAGAATGATTCCTTCCCAAGCTCTGGAGAACAACTATTCAATCATCCAATGAAAATATCTAATACAAATCAACTGAAACAGGTGGTATAGATAACACAGGATGTTTCATCTGCCTATGCATCCAGCAGTCTTTCAGAACTTACCCAACAACTGACAGATATATCACATATTTCTACATTTGACAGTGATTTATTTACTTAGCTAATCATTCTGAATTTACAAATCTCTCTTTCTCTGTAAGGCTATTACTTCTCTATAGAGGAAACTTTTGATGGTAAGGCATGAACCTATCATTTTTGGAAGGGTGAATATTATAGTAGACTGGATAGTAAGTCTATTTTAAGGCTTACTCTATATGTTTCCATGGATTCTGGATAAATTATAGCAAACATTTCAAAGAGATATTTTAAAGATCATATGACTTTGTTATTTAATTAATCTATATTAAAATTATGGCACATATATGGGAAGGGGAAAATTGTTATTTTTTCCAAAATAAAGACTCTGTACATTCTGGGCCTGGGCAATAAAAAATTAGCTACCAGTTCTGCCAAAGCGGTGCAAATCAGCTAAATCCCACCACTGACATAAGGTATATTTTTAAAAATAAGACTTCAATTTGTGAACATTAGTTTGAACTGGACTAATAGGGTATACCTAAAGGCTTTAAAAAAATCCATAAAGAAGACATTTCTATGTTCTTGCCAATAAAACCAAACATACATCTTTAGGAAGTCACAAGAAACATCTTCATTTCATGTGGATAAAAAAAGATATCTCTGTACTTTAGATAGAAAGAAGAACGTTTTTTGTTTGTTTCACAAAAAAACCTCTGGCATGCTATAATTCTACTATCTGTCTTTATAAAAATTAATATTTTCAATAAAATTGTTTTAAGTTATTTTTCTTTTTCTGACATAATAGTCAAAAATAGCAGAACATTTAGAATTAGAACATATGATCTCATAAAAGAATCCAAATCAAACATACAAGTCTTTCTTTCTTTTTCTCTCTCTCTCTTTCTTTCTCTTTCTTTCTTTCTTTCTTTCTTTCTTTCTTTCATAAATTATTATTCTAAGATATTAGTGATATTGAATATAAGAGACATCAGAGAGAACTTTAAACTAAAATAAGACAATTGATGGGTGAGTTGGTTGTGCTGTTACTCAAAGTTGACTAGTTTATCTTCACATCTTCCCAAAATTAACTTAACAGAAAAATTTTAATGGAGTTCCTTTAACTTTAGGGATATCACAATTAAAAATGGATAATGTTGATCCTCGAGTCAACGGCGAAAGAATAGAGCACATTCTGTAATTCCAACAGCCTTTTATTTCAGTAGTTCTCTCTCCATCGCAGCTCTGAGGCTTGCAGGCCTCTATGACTCCTTTAATAGAATCCCCGGGCAAAAAAGGTAACATTCTGGTGCGCTTCCGCGCCTCGCGCATGCGCGCGAAGCCGGCGCCACTCAGTCTGGTCCCAGGCAGCTTGCAACAGCCCAGGACCATTGCAACGTCCCGAGCCTGCCTTTGCAGGCTCGGGACACAACACCCCTTCCCCCCCGGATGAGACTTATTAACTATATAGGTAGTTATACGCGACCTCAACACGAGTGTGGTGTGCCAACCCAAGAACCTGCACATCTGTTGCAGCTGTTCACTAGCCAGAATGGTACCAGGCTATTGTTTTGGAATTAATTGCCCAATACTCACACTCACAGGTTTCCAACAACAGCAGGCACCCTCTCACTTTCCTTGCTTTGATAGCAGGGTTACAAAGTCCTCAAGGTCCTTGGGAAATCTTTTTACTCTCTGTGACCTCCTCAGATTCTGAGAACCCCTTGCTTCCTCTTGTGCAGAGGATGGAGTGGAGTTGCCCCTCTTTTAAACCCTGGTGGTCCCCATGAACTATGTCCTGTTGCCTGGTCTGCTTGCTTGCCCACCGGGCTCGTCAGACCAGGATTTTGCTCCCCACTGAACCTGGTTGACCGGTCTAAATGTAGGCTCTTGGGCCCCTCTATTTGCCCGCCACTGTTTGGCATTTCTGTAGAACTCTCCAAGTCCACAATGGACCTATCAAGGGAATGCATCCCTTCACTCCCAAGCCCTGTAATGGGATTGTCTGGGGTTTCTGCAGTGCCCCAATATTCAGTTGCCCCCCATTCTATGCCGGAGGTGCCAGAATCAGGATTTGCCTCTCTGACTACCTCCCTGTGTGAAGACTTCCTTTTGGAAGCAGTAGCAGTGCTGGGCCAGCTTGACTGTTTGTGTGCCAATTCTCTTGCAATGTTTGGGTTATTTGGATGCTCCCGGTTATTCTCCCTGACTGGAGTGCTGAATGGTAGTTGTAAATGATGAGTATGCCCCCTGGGTGACTACCTGGCTGGAGTAGGCACTGGTGCCTGTATTATTTCTTGTTCCCTTGAATTCCTGTTTGGAACACTTGCGGAACCCTGGAACAGGCCTTCTTCAGCCTCTCCTGGCTGCTGGCAACACCCTTCCCTTTGCCCTGGCTGCTGGCAACACCCTTCCCTTTGCCCTGGCTGCTGCCAACACCCTTCCCTTTGCCCATAGTGGTCCCCCTCCCCCCTGGAGAAAGCCCAGGAGTTGCAGAGGGTAAGTCCAGTCTCGTACGCAGCTGATCCATATGCTGCCAAAGGACACGACCGTCGTCCAAGGAGACCTCGTAGGACAAAGGACCAGTGACCTTGCATACTACGGCAGGAACCCACAAGTGACCGGGCCCATAGTTCCAGGTCCATACTGGGGGCACCCACTTGCAGACACTGCAGTGCCCTGGGTTGGGTGACCTTAGGAGGCAGTCTGTCCGGGTGCAACCTGTCAAGTTTGGTGATCAGTTTGCGACCCCAATGGAGTTCAGCTGGGCTCTTCCCAGTGGAAGTGGAAGGTGTGGTGCAGTAAGCAAGAAGAAAGTCTGCCAACCTGTGGTGCCAGTCCCCATAGGTCAGTTTCTTTAAAGCATCCTTGGTGATGCGGACCATCCGTTCAGCCATTCCATTGGTGGAAGGGTGGAATGGTGCAGAGGTGGCATGATGAATCATGTTGGCCTGAAAGAAAGCCTGAAACACAAAAGAAGTGAATTGAGGACCATTGTTAGACACCAGAACATCTGGGAGCCCATGTGCAGCAAAAATCCCTCTCAGTACTTGAATGGTCTTGGCAGCAGTGGTGGAAGAGATAGGTACAACCTCAAGCCACTTTGAATGGCTGTCAACAAGGACCAAGAAGAATTGACCCTGAAAAGGCCCAGTGTAATCTACGTGTACCCTAGACCAAGGTGACTGTGTCTCCTCCCATCTATGCACAGGAGCCTGAGACATTTCAGGGCGTGAGCGCTGACACAATTGGCATCCATGCACTTGAGCCTCTATTTCCCTTTCTAACCCTGGCCCCCATAAATGGCTACGCGCAAGTGCCTTCATTCTGACAATGCCAGGATGACCCTCATGAAGGGAAGCCAAGACCCTAGGTCTCATTGAGGTAGGAATAACAACTCTGCTGCCCCACAACAGACAACCCTGAAAAGTGGATAACTCATGCTTCTTGAGCCAGAAACTTTGAAACTCAGTACCTGGATAACTCTCAGGCCATCCAGACAAAACCCATGACAATACACAAGTGAGTGTGAGATCCGTGGCTGATTCAGCAGTCACATCCCTGGCATTTAAGGGAGACTCAGGCAACGCCTGAATGGAAAGAATGTTGATGGCAGGAGCAGGGTCAACCTCTACCATTTGTAAAGGTAATCTACTAAGGCCATCAGCATGGCCCATTTCCTTGCCAGGTTTGTGAACCAATGAGAAGTCATAGGCTGATAGAAAGATGGACCATCTCAGCATTCTACGGGAGATGATATGGGGAGTTTGTTTGTTTGTAGTAAACAACCCCAACAGAGGCTTATGGTCAGTATAGACTGTGAAGTGTCTGCCATATAGAAAATTATGGAATTTTTTTTAATTCCAGCAACAATGGTCAAGGCTTCTCTGTCTATCTGAGTGTAATTTCACTCAGCAGAAGACAAAGTTCTGGAGTAATATGCAACAGGAACCTAAGTTCCATCAGTTCTTAAATGGCTAAGTACAGCTCCCACCCCATAAGGGGAAGCATCACAAGTGATGCACACAGGAAGAGTTTCATTAAAGTGTGCAAGCACATCATTTAAGTAAGTAAGTAAGTAAGTAAGTAAGGCCTTGACCTCATTGAAGCTTTCTTCATATGCTTGTGACCACTGCCACACTGTCTGTTTGTCTAAGAGTCTATGAAGTGGCTCTGCTACATTAGTTTTGTTAGGTACGAATCCATTGTAAAAATTCAAGAGGCCCAGAAAAGCTTGTAACTCAGCTTTAGACTTAGGCCTAGGAGCTTGCAGTATAGCCTTTAATTTAGACTCAGCAGGGTGAATACCCCAGGCATCTATTCTGAATCTCAGGATATCTGTAGAAGACACTCCAATTTTGCATTTGTCTTTTTTAAGTTTGAGACCTGTTTTCCTGAAACGCAGCAGAACAGCCCTCAATCTTTCAGCTAAATTTTGAGTGGATTCTCCTGCTATAAGGATGTCATCAAAATAGGGGCAAACCCCTGGTATACCTCTCAGGGTGTTTTCCATTACACTTTGGAAAATTCCAGGAGCTACATTTATTCCAAATTGTAGTCTTTTGACTTTGAATGTCCCCCTATGAGTTACAATAGTCTGTGGTTCAGCAGCAGCTTCATCAACAGGTAACTGTTGATAGGCCTGTGCTAAATCCAGCTTTGCAAAAACATGCCCCCCTTTGAGGGAGGCCAAAATGTGGCTGACTACAGGTACAGGATATGCATGCTGTTGCAATGCCTTGTTCAGTGTGCATTTGTAATCTGCACAGATGCAAATGTCCCCATTAGCCTTGAGAGGCGTGACTATGGGAGTTTCCCATGGACTTGAGTCAACAGGTTCTAAAACACCTTACTGAATCAATTTGTCCAATTCAATATCAATTTTTCCTTTCAAAGCAGGGGAGTGACAGTGGGGTCCAGTTTCAAGGAAACTGGGGGGCCTTTGTATGGTCCCATCTGGGGGCTGAAAACATGTGCAAATTCTTTGCAGACTTCTTGTAAACCTAATGTTTGCAAATTGTGTAGCCTTGTAACTTGTATTCCCAAGGCCTCAAACCAATCGAGTCCAATGAGACTCATTCGTTCACCCCCAGCTACCAATACATCTAATGGACCTTCAAAATCCTTGTATTGTACTTTAAGGGTGGCCTCCCCCTTAACACACACCTTGGAATTTTGGAAGTCTGTCAATACTATATTGGATGGCCTAAGCTTGGCCTGGAACCCACTGCTAGAGCAAATTTTTCTGAAAGTGTGAATAGAAATGATTGAAAGGGCAGACCCAGTGTCCAGTTCCATAACCAATGGAACTCCTTGCAACTTCACCTTAAGTGACAGTTTCTTTTTAAGTTGCCTGTGTGTGCCTTTCCTCTAAATGCTTCTACGTGATGCACAGAAACCCACCCTGTTTTGGCTGGGGACCCTGGTACCTTTCAGATGTAATTCTTCTCAGGGTTGTACCTTCTGACAGCCCAGACACACAGCTGCTATGTGGCCTTGCTTTCCATATGCTCTACAGATTGCAGAACGGAACCTGCAGTCGGTCCTCTTGTGGTGACCTCCACACCCGAAGCACTTGGGTACAGCTGAAGACTTTTCTTTGCCTTCCTTCTGTTTCCTTTCTCTGGCTGGGTAGAGATGATCCACCTCATCTTCAGGATCTTCCTCCGAGCTCTCCTGGATTCCCTCATGGTGCACGGAGACGGCTTCTGGGCTGTTCCTGATAGGCCTCATATTCTTGATTGCCTCCCCCTTGCTGCCTCTTCTGCAGTGACTTCTCTCAAGGCATCTTGGAATGAAATGTCCTCTTTTGCAAAGAGTCTCTGTTGCAAGTCTCTGTTGCAAGTCTCTGTTCCTAAGCCCACATACAAATCGGTCTCTCAACCTTTCTTCTAAATCTTTAAAATCATAAGGGTTAGCTGCTCTTCTCAAGGCTGCAATGTATTCTTTAGCTGATTCACCAGCTCTTTGATCCCTCTGTTCAAAAGTGTGTCTCCATGCAATAACAGACAACTTGGGCTGAAAATGTTCCTTCAATAACTTTTTTAAATCTGTGTAAGTGACAGATTCAAGAGGAGCAGAGGCTGCCAAATTTTCTGCAATTTCAAATGGATCTTGACCACAGACACACAGCAAAGTAGCGGCATTCAAGCCATCTTCTCTTACTTGATTTACTCTAAAGTAATTTTCTACTCTGGCAACATAAGACTCCCATCTTTCTGGGTGAGTGACATCGAATTCAGACAGTCTCCCTATCTTCGCCATTCTTGCTTCTATGTTAGGAAGGGGTCTATCAGCCAGCTTACCTCCAGCGACGCTGTACTGGCAGGCCAGGTGCTGAGTTTAATGCTGTCTTCCTCTCTCCAGGACTCTTGGGGTAAGCTTACAATTCTTCTTTTTTGTTTTTGTAAGCTATCCCACCTTCGTCACCAGTGTTGAGTCCTTGAGTCAACGGCGAAAGAATAGGCTTTCCTATTCCAACAGCCTTTTATTTCAGTAGTTCTCTCTCCGTTACAGCTCTGAGGCTCGCAGGCCTCTCTGATTCCTTTAATAGAATCCCTGGGCAAAAAAGGTAATATTCTGGCATGCTTCTGCGCCTCGTGCATGCGCACGAAGCCAGTGCCACTCAGTCTGGTCCCGGGCAGCTTGCAACTGCCCGGGACCATTGCAACGTCCCGAGCCTGCCTTTGCAGGCTCAGGACACAACAGATAATGACACATCTGGGTTTCTACTCTTGGAATTCTCAAAATTTTGGAAGCTACAGACTATGGAATTCTATTACTTATACTGTATTTAATAACAGTTTTTACTCCAGTTCCTATGTTTTCATACCTAGTTGAGTTCCTTAGCCTTGTTTTCATCTTGGAGGTATGGTTTTTTTGGCTACAATACTTCCATGAAGACCACTTTTGTCTCTGGGCAGTAGGTAGGTATACCTAGGTGTCACTGATTTCTGCCAGTTCTGTGCTGATGGCACTGCTAAATATCTTCCAATGTCTAAAGGAAATAAGCATGGTGTGTCTTTCATCTACTGCATTAATTTTCCTTGTCTAACCACTGTATCTACAGTCCTTAACATTGCCCTCTTCGAAAGAGGTTGAGCAGCACATCTTGAAACCCCAGTCTGCTTTGAAATCTTTGCCTACAGGAGACCTTGTGATGCAGTATAATTACCTTTTGTCTTGTTCCTATGCTTAGTTTTGCCATGGTGTATGACCTCTGAAACTATCTGTCAACGCTGCTAACATTGGATGTTCCCGCTTTGACAACTGATGAAAATGCAGCCATTTTCTCTTCTCCATTATTATGCTTTTTCTTGCTTTTAGAAATCAGGTGCAGCAGGGCAGGGTTGGAATGAAAGCTCAGCTAGCCATAACAGTAATGCTGCCGTGGGATCCCAAGGACAAGCTGATAACACTTTGGCAGGCTGAGGAGCTGGGGAGAAAGCCTGCACTTTTAACTAATTGGGGAATGTGATTTATGACAGTTTATTGGGGGTGGGAATTGTACTTTGTTACTTTGTATCTGGGGGAAGGGAATTTAGTTTTGGGGTTCAACTATGTACTGCTGATACTTTATTTCCTGAATAAAATGTTTTTTTTTTAACAAAATTTTATTAAGTTTATATAGATGAGGAAAAATAGGAACAATACAGGTATGGTAAAGGGAGGGGTAGAAGGAAAGGGGGAGGGGAAGGAAATAAGGAATTAGGGTAAAATAAGGATAGGTGCAATCACATATTTCAACAAACAAGCAACCATCCAGATCATAATAATGAGTAAATATCATATTCAACCATTTTTAACAAAGCTTAGACTGTAACATATTAAAAACAATTAGTAAACAAATACGTTGATCTATTAAATAAACACTACTAATAAAATCTCAAAAAAATCCTAACAATCAAAAATAACAAATGAAAATCAGTGAATCAGGAAAAGTAATCATATCATCAAAATGTTAGTTAGAACTCGATTAAAAATCAGTCATCTCTTATAAAATATTGAATCCTTCAAGTTCTAACGTGTCTCTAACCATTTATAAAAAAATTTCTAAAAATTCTAAAATAAATTGAATCATCTTTTTCTTTCATTTCTAATGTTAGTCTATCCATTTCTGCACACTCTAAAATTTTGGTAAAAATAATCTGGTCAGATGGTAAATTCTCATTTTCCCAAAATTGGGCAAATACTATCCTTGCAGCAGTTAAAACATGCAATATCAAGTAGTCATTCTCTTTGCCATAATTAGGTCTTAATATTCCTAACAAAAACAATTCTGGTTTAAATTCTATCTGTAGTTTCATCATTTTTTCCAACCATCTGTGGATCTTAGACCAATATTTCTTAGCGATAGGGCATGTCCACCAGGCATGGTAATAAGTGCCTGGCTGTTGTTTATATTTCCAACAGATATCTGAAACATTTTTAAACATTTTCGCTAAGCGAACTGGTGTCATATGCCATCTATAAAACATATTTTATAAGTTTTCTTTATATGCTACCACTTTTGTAAGCTTAATATTTTTATCCCAAAGTTTTTGCCAGTCTTCCAAATCTATAGAATATCCAAAGTTTTTTACCCATACTATCATTATTTCTTTTACTTGTTCTTCTTCCATCTTCCAGTTTAATCAAATTCTCATCTGTTTTTAACAAAATTTTATCCAATGGGGTCTGTTCTTTGTAAAAACCTGTTGATTTTATATCTTTTTCGTATTTTGTTTGAATTTGCAAGTAGAACCACCATGTCAAGTCAATACCTTGTAGTTGTTAAGTTTGCCTGTCCTTAATTTTTCCCTTTTTGTCTAACATGTCTTTATAACAGACCAGTTTGTCATAATTAATCAGATTTGGATAAGCAAATGCTTCCTTTGTTGAAAGCCACTCAGGTATAAAATGTTCTTTAAGGAAAAATTTTGCCTGGAAGTTTTTTTGATGGGTTTAATCTATCGGAACCATGACACTATCTTCCACAACCTCACCTTAGTAGCAGAGTATGGCTATTCCTCATCCAGTTTTAAGCCTACTACACAGCTGTTTCTTTTTCAATTCTTGTCTGTGTTTTAATTTACATATGAAATTGATGATCATTAGCACCTGTTTAATCATATACCTGACTCTAATCCTATAAAATCTCTGACTTTATGCAAGTGTGCAAGTGATTTGATTTGGGTTTCTTTTATGTACATTTACTTTCCATTTTGTTAATTGATAAAAATAAACTATTAACATTTCCATTTTTGGAAGTATTATTAATTTACAGCATTTTTGCACAACTGCCTAACAGTTTTGCACAGAACTATATAATTATGTGATTAAAATAATTTCATTCCAAAATATCTGTCGACTGTAATTTTATATTTCCATCACTTAAAAACTGGTAATAAGTGTAGTAGTTTTCAGCTACTATAAACTACTCTCTCCTTAAATTTTGCAAATTAGACACGTTTCTTTTTCTTTTTCTTTGTTTTTATCTTGCAGAATTACTCAGCTAAAGTAATACAGACTCTTGAGACATGCTTAAAAGAGTACAGAAAACTTTTCAGTCCATAATGATTTTATAACAATGCCAACAGATAAACTATAGGGAAATGGAAAATAAATTAAACAAAATCTCAGTGATGCCTTCACAACATAACATTTTGCTGTTGGTTGAACAAAACAATAGGAAAAAGAAGAAATCTCCATGATTAAAGAGGGTGAGCCATTCATTTTTGGGGGGAGGGGGGGCAGGTATTGCTAATATTTTCAATTAGAAACAAAACATCCCTAGGACAAACAAATCCCTAGGACAAACTTCAAATTATTTTTGTAAGGCACTGGTGGTATTAAATAAAAGAGACATCATAGAGAACATTAAATTAAAAGAAGACAATTGATGGGTGAGGTGGCTGTGCTGTTACTCAGAAGATTGAATGTGGTTGTAGAAGCAGGGATTTAAGGTAATTTCACTCAACCTTGAATAGTTTATCTTCATATCTTCCCAAAATTATCTTAATAGAAAACATTTAATACAGCTCCTTTAATTTTAGGGATATCATGATTCAAAATGGATAATGACACATCTGGGTTTCTACTCTTGGAATTCTCAAAGATTTGGAAGCTACAGACTACATATGGAATTCTATTACTTATACTGTATTTAATGATAGTAACAGGGAACCTTCTCATCATTATTGCAGTTGTTTTTGACCACCACCTACACAGCCCTATGTACTTCTTCCTGATGAATTTAGCCATGCAAGACATTGGTTCTACTACAATCATTATCCCCAAAGCTATTTTCAATTCTCTTATGGATATCAGATATATTTCATATTCTGGCTGCATTGCTCAAGTTTTCTCATCAATCTTCTTTTTGAGCTATTGTATTTCCCTCCTTACTATTATGGCATATGATCGATATGTTGCCATTTGTAATCCTTTACAATATGAAATGATCATGAACAGGACAGCTTGCATCAAAATGGTTGGCAGTGTGTGGGTTGCCAGCTTCCTTAATACTACATTACACACTGTTGCAACATTTACTACTCCTTTTTGTTCTAAAAATATTAACCAGTTCTACTGTGAAATTCCACATCTACTTAAAATTATTTGCTCTGGTTTATATGTAACTGAATTTGGAATTGTAGTATTTACTGCTACATTGGTAGTGGGTTGTTTTTTCTTCATTGTTCTTACTTACGTTCAAATTTTCTCTGCTGTACTGAGAATCCCTTCTATTCAAGGAAGGGAAAAAGCCTTCTCCACTTGTCTTCCCCACTTCATTATCCTCACCATATTTTTATTTTCTGGCTGCTTTGCCTACCTAAGGACCATATCTGACAGTCCTTCACACCTTGATTTCATAATTACAATAATGTATTCCATTATTCCACCCATTTTAAATCCATTGATTTATGGCATGAGAAATAAGCAGATTAAAATTGTTCTTACAAGACTTCTTAATTTTAAGTAATTTTGTATTAAAGAAATATGAGCAGTGTATTTATTTATTTATTTATAAAAATTTGAAGAGAAATCAGAGAGCAAGTAAGAGAGGTAAATTTTACTATGAGACATTTATCCCCTTAATTTTGTAAGTTTATTTAATTTATATGTATTTATCAACCCAAAATTGTTATACATTGGTTTTATGACAATTGTCTGTTATATGACTCTTCAGCCTCAAGACATTAATAGTTAAATAAAAAAATGAGCTAAGGAAATGATAGTGAAATTTGATTGAATGAGACTGGATAATTTTTTTTTCTGCAACCAATAGATAAAAAACATATTAAAGCTGGTTTGAATATGCTGCTTAGAATATTTATTTTATTATTTTTATTATTCTTCAAGAAAGACTTATATTGGTATTTGGTAAATTGTAATAATTTTAGGAAATCCATATGATGTGGTAATCACCCATATCTTACAGGCATATATAAATAAAAAGGCAGAAACATAACTATTCCTTGTACATTTAATATGTATTTTGAAGTTCTTGTTCCCTTATTACAACTGAGTTAATAGTTAAACGGTCTTCAAACTCCCTACAGTCTAGTGATGAAATGTATCTGTAAAATAATGTCATAGAGAAAATATTCTGTAAAAAATCATGACTTAAAAAGCCTGCTTTCTGGCCTTCCTCCTGAGTGAGGAAGTCATAATAGGAAAAAGTCATGGGAGTCATAATAAGCATCTCTACATAAAAGATCAGATGGACAGATTTGATTCACTACTGTATGTGTTGCTAAAGGTATCCTTGTGCTGCACAATAAAGGTTTTAAAAATTATTGATATTTCTATTGAATTCAAAAACCTACTGGTAATGAAGTGGAGACTTCAGAATAAATGCTCTTCTTATTTGATGTGGGGATGGCCCATCAGGAATCTAGCTGCCACCTTTAGCTATAAATTATTTATGAGTGCCTGAGATTTATAATACAAATCACCTGGATCTGCCCTGAATTTCTACAAGATAACTTTGCAACTTAAAGTCTTTGCACCATCCTCTTATATTTTCAAAAAGTAATGCTGTTGGTTTGAATAAGCTGCTGGCAAAAGAAATGTTTTCTCAGGACAGAATACCTACCCATATTGAAGAAGCAGACATTTTGTTAACGTCATTGTTGGTACTCTAGCAAAAGCATTTCAGTTTATTGGGGTTTCATGCAGAGTTATGGTTTCATGGGATGATGTAATGATATCCTGAAAAATAAAATGTCCTAGCTTTGTAGTCAATCTAATTTTTGGTAAAATCAAATGTTTTGTTAAAATCAAATGTGAAAATTTAGCACAAGCATTTCAGCTTATTGGGGTTCCATTGTTCTCTTCATGCAGAGTTAAGTTTTGTGGGATGATGTAATGGTATCCTGAAAAATAAAATGTCCTATCTTTGCAGTCAATCTATTTTTTGTTTTGGAAATAGTGCTATAGAAGTTGTACAGACTTCCAGTTTGCCATCGCAGCAGTCGCGGCCACTGGAAGGTAAGCTCCATCTTCTGTGTTCAGTTTCGCTCCACTGGTGGATCCTGGAAAGGGTCAAAAGTTGCCCTGTAGGGGCGACAAGCAAGGAGGGGACCCCCGCTTGATCGCGGGAGGGCAGCAGCCCTTCTGCTAGATCCAGGGCAGCCCTCCAAACCTGCGGAGGAAAGACCGGCCATAGTAATATGGCCCATCTCTAGGCTGCAGACAGTCGAAGTCAAACTTACCACCAAACGCTTTGAAAGCAACGCGGATGAAACTGGATGAGATCTGATCTTCTTTTTACTCTAAGTACTTCCTTTTCCTGTAAAAGCTGCCTGAAGTATCTTTCCCCCTGTGAGGAGAAAGGGAAGGGAATTTCTATCCCACCCTCTAAGAATAGCGGCAACTGACTACCCAGGGGAATTAAAGCACTAAAAGAACAACTTTAATCTAATTGGATTTATATGTTCTGGAAACTTGGGGACCAAAAATTTTCCTATTTTTATTGGAGACTTTTGCTTTTAACTACAAAAAAGAAATAAAATTGGAAAAAGGATTATAAAAAATTTGGATTTAAAAAACCTTAAATGGCATCAGTGACATCTTGTGGTGAAGTTTGGTATTACAACTTATTTCCCAAAAGAGACTTGGCTCGAAGCCCAGATCTTAGATAATACTCTTCTGACCTTGGCACCACCTGTGAGAAACTCAGCTGTAAGAGAACAGCTGGGTGGCATAACTGGCCTACTTGAACTGTGAATGTAAACCTTTACTGACTTTCAGAGTTATATGTGGAGAATTGTCTTCTTATCTCTTTATTTGAGGAATATTGGTTACTATATGAGATGATGAAATACCTTGGACTATAAAATCTTGCTTGACAAATGTTTTCTACTATAAAGACTATTTATAAACATGTAAAAGAGATGTATGAAGACCAGGAAATGATCCTTTCCATGTTAAAAGCAATACATGAAACCATTCTTTCAGCTTGTGATAAAATAAGACCTAACGTAAAAGATCAAGACACCAGCTTAGATACACAAACCCAAACTTTGATTACAAGCAAAGAACTAACAACACAGAAGATAACAGAAGAGTGGAACAATCAAATATTAAGACAGCAGACTCAATTGACCAACAAATACAATTAATGGAAAATTCAGAAAAGGGAGTGACAACACTGAAAATGGAAAAGACTTTCTATATAAATCAGAAGAAATCTGAGAAAGAAGAGGAACAGATTGAATGGAAGATAAACATATTAGGGCAATCATGGGGAATTGGAATAATAGGGAGACAACTTAATGAATACAAATGGCAATTAAATGGTCTCCTTTATTTCAAATAAAAATAATAATAATATAAAATTATAATAATAGAGGGAGATCTATTTGATTATCTAAAAGCACTGATATGGAAGCCTAGATGGCAAAGGAAGAAAGCCAGAATAAGGCTGAAGAAAATTGGAGTTTTGATTTATTAGAGGGGATTTCATATCATTAATTAGAGGGTTAAAGGGAGAAGTTGAGATAAGGGGAATTCTGGTCATTAGATTTAAAATATTTGGCAAATTAATTGAAAATAAGGATTTTATCTGTTTAATATTTAAAAATTAGACCTAAAAGAAAAAAATATTATGAATAGGTTTGATTTATTGATTAACCCAGGTAATATATATAATGGTTTTGATTTCTTAAAGGGGATATCGTATTATTAAGTAGATGATTTAATATGGTGAGAAATAGATAATATTTAGGAAATAGAACAAGATTATATTCAATAATGTGTATTTTGGATATTACTGTAGATTCTGTTATGGATTGAGATAAGGGAATTCTTGGTTACCTAAAGCCTGAAAATTATAAATATTAAAGGCTAACTTGGAATATTGATTGGAAACTAAAAATTGGGAAAAAATAATAACAGCATATGGATTGTTTATGAAGATTGAATGTAAACAATAATTAAAATACATATAAGCTAAAATTTATTGATAAATGTAATAATGATGTTTTTACTGAGTTGATATAATAAGAACTGTATTAACTTAAATACGAGACAGTAAACCTTAAGAGAAAAAGAGAGGAAATGTTTGATGTTGTAACTTGAGATTTGTACTCTTGATTAACCTAGCCACCATGTTGCTTTTTAAATACTTAAATGGAAAATTGGAAAATTAATAAAAATATTATTTAAAAAACGTTGTACAGAACTAGAGTACTGTTAATAAAAAAATATAACTAAATTAACAAGAACTTCACTTTTATAAGGTCTGCCAAAATTTCATGGGTGCTACCCAAAGGTTTATTTGAAAACTCTTGTTTTTTTAAAAAAATAGTTTCTTTGTCAAGACTACTTGCCTGTCCCTATTGCAACTCCTCATGGCCCCCTTTGTTTCTCCCCCTTCCCTCAAATCGAGTTTTCATAGGCATTTTATCTTTGGACCAATATAAGGTGATAGAAATCACCTTGTACTATAATTATGGAAATCTAAAAGTCATTATAGAGCCTGCATAGTTAATATGTGTTTTGGTAAAACTTTTTAAAAATGGACTGAACAAAACAAAATCTCTTGTGACCCAATTAATACAATTTGAAGGCTATTTTAATAGCTGTTGTTTGGACTAAAGTCAATGTAAAGTTTGAATTCCAATGTCAAATGCATAATTTCAGTCAGTACTGATCAACTGAGAAATGAACTCCTTGGGAATAGCTACAGACTTTCCATGGATGAAAATTGTTCCCATCTCTCTAGCACTACCAGGTGTGACAAAATGATATTCAAAGTGTTCCAGCCCATTGTGAATCCTGCTACATTGAAAAGGAGTCTGATCTTTCAGGTTTTTTTTCACAGACTGCAAAGAGGAAATAGCACTATGGAAAATCAATCAGGAGTTGGTGAATTCCTTCTGCATGGATTCCCTGACACTAAGGAGCTAAGAATAGTTCATATCACCAGTTTTTTAGTAATTTATTTGGTAGCACTCACTGAGAATCTCATTATTATCACCGTCATTCTTCACAGTCATCAACTTCACTCACCCATGTATTTTTTTCTAGCCAACCTATCTTTCCAAGATCTTGGTTCCATCTCTGTCACAGTTCCTAAATCACTACTGAATTCTTTGATGAACACTGAAACTATTTCTTACTCTGGGTGTCTCTGTCAAATTTTCTTCTTTGTTTTCTTTGTAATGTCTCATCTCTTCCTCCTTGTCGTCATGGCATATGATCGTTATGTAGCCATCTGCAATCCACTACATTATGAGATAGCAATGAACAAAAAAGTCTGTGTCCAAATGGCAACCAATGCATGGATGGGTGGCCTTTTCTACTCTGCTCTCTATACTGGAAATTTATTCACAATGGAATTCTGTTCCAGAGTCATCAATCAATTCTTCTGTGACATTCCTCAGTTGCTCCTGCTCTGATTCATACTTCACCAAATTCTGGACTCTCATCTTTGGTTCTTGTTTAGGATTCATTCAGTTTGCTGTAATTGTTTTTTCTTACGTGCAGATCTTCAGAGAAGTTTTTAGAATCCCATCCTCCCAAGGAAAACAAAAGGCCTTGTCTACTTGCTTACCCCATCTCACAGTCATTTGTTTGTTTGCGGTAAGTGGTACCCTTGCCTATTTCAGTCCAACATCTACCACCTCTTCAGCCTTATATCCATTTATATCAATATTTTACTGTGTGGTACCGCCACTCTTAAACCCACTAGTTTATAGCATGAGGAATAAGGAACTCAAAATGGCATTCTGGAAACAAATTCTCAATATTTGTCCTAATTCCTTGTGCAAAAATCATTCTTGGTTTCAACTATTCTGATAAACTGTAACATAGACATGTTGTCATCAGAAACATATACATTTCATGTCAATGTGTAAATTTAGCATATGCGTCTCATCCCTATGCATGTTTCATCAAGATAGAAATTATTTTTACCAGGTATAATTCCCAGTAAATCTGCCTATAATTGTAACATAAATCTCTTCCATTAAATATCTAATGAAATATAGATTTATCAATAATGTATTATTTTTTCTGTTTATTTTTTAATGCTATGAGGAAAAAATATCTTACCATTTTGCTTATTACATATGCATATAATTGCAGGAATGGCTAGTTTTTTCTACAGTCATCCATCCATGTTAACTACGTGGCAATGGATTACAATGATGTTTCATTTATTGTGGAGATATTTTAAAGGACTTTGTTTGGCAAGCAAGTTTCTTTTACAAAACCTGGCATAGTGCATAGGGAAAAAGGGGAATATGAGTGAGAATAAAATTTGCAGAAATTATAAATTATTTGTTTATGCCCCACGTTGTAGAAAGGTGGAATTGAACTGTTTGAAGTATCTGTATTTAAGCAGTGGTCTCTGAACCTCTATTTAATGCATCAAGGACTTACTTTAATTTCAGATTTTAGGCAAGCAGTAAACCAAAACTAAAGGGTAAAATTCAACAAATTTGTAAGTACATCATGATCAATGAAGTGTCAGTTCTACTAGAAAGAAGTACTCAGCATTATAATTCCTCAGTAAATCTGCCTATAATTGTAACAGAAATCTCTTCCATTAAATATCTAATGTAATATATATTTATCAATAATGCAGCATGAAAAATAATTAAGCATTACTATTTGATATAAATATATATTTTGAATTCTCTATGTTGAATATAAGGTTATCGATAATGACATTATTAAGATACTTTATACTTTAAAATATGCATGTATTATTTTTTCTGTATATTTTTTAATGCTATGAGGAAAAAAAAACTTACCATTTTGCTTATTATATATGCATATAAATGCAGGAATGGTGTAGTACATTTGTGTTATTTTGTTTTCTACAGTCACCCATCCATATTAACTAGGTGGCAATAGATTGCCACTATGTTTCATTTATTGTGGAGATATTTTAGAGGACTTTGTTTGGCAAGCAAGTTTCTTTTTGCAAAACCTGGAATATTGCATGGGGGGAAAAATGGGGAAAATGAGTGTGAATAAGATTTTCAGGATATTATAAATTATTTATTTGTGCCATGCATTGTAATAGTAGAATTGAACTGTTTAAAGTATCTGTATTTAAACAATGGTCTCTGAACCCTCTATTTAATGCATCGATGACATACTTCAGTTTCAGATTTTAGGCAACTAGTAAACCAAAACTATAGGATAAAATAAGTCCAACAAATTTGTAAGTATATTATGCTCAGTTAAGTGTCAGTTCTACTGGAAAGAAGTACTCTGCATTATTTTAAAATAAATAAATAAATAAGAACAGAATTGAAACTGTAGTTCTTTCTACTAGATCTTTCAAGAAGAATTTTTTTTAAAATGTCAGATTATTATTATCTGTTCTGCGGGACTCAAGAACAAATTTGCCTCAATATTTTCTCACAGTGTCAAATTGGAAAAGCAACTTGGGAAATATGCAATAATGGCAAAATTAACAATGTACATCAAGAGCAAATATTTGACAAAATTTCAGTAACAATGATTATTGTTATATTACCTTATGATGATAAGATAATCTCAGATACTGAGCAAACATTTTTAAATGTAAAACATTAACCAATTTTGCTATGTATTATAAATATTCTCCTCCTCCTCCTCAAGAACATGTGGATATATTTTAGAAATAGTAATAAATATGTCAATTTAAATATTAATGTTTAACGTTTTCTATTGATTTTAATTGTTTCATAAGATGACATGAGTACATTTATAATTTAGTTATTTAATAAATGAAATAAACAAATAATGAATTTTAATTTGTATTACATTTGTAAATTCTCTGATTATTTATTTATTCATTTCCATCTGCTATGTTCTAACAGATGCTTTTGGCTGAAAGACTGGCCAAAAAGGGGAGGACTAACATTGATTGATGCAGCATATTCACCACCATGCCAAATTGGTTCTTTATAAATCTATACCTTTATTGTATACTGGCCGGAATTATTGGATTACAAATCTTGTAAAATATACACATAAATTGGGGAATTAGAATTGAGTTAGATGCTTTTATATTGTAATTGTAGCATGATCTTAACAACACTTTTAGTTTAATGGGTTGCCAAATGGTCCTATGTGCACACTCATGCACATTTTAAAATATCTTTTCAAATACAAAGCCTAGATTTGACTCTGTCTCTCTCTCTTTCTCTCTCTCTCTCTCTCTCTCTCTCTCTCTCTGTGTGTGTGTGTGTGTGTGTGTGTGTGTGTGTGTGTGTGTGTGTGTGTGTTTGTCCTGCCTAATTCAGGACTAGAATTCACAGCCATCCATGTTTTAGACTGATGCCTTAGCATTATACCTAACCGGGTATCAGATATATAGTCATGTGAAAGACAAAATACACCCTCTTCGAATTTTATGGTTTTATGCATCAGGATATAATAAAAATGCTCTGGTTATTAGCAGTTCTTAAAAGTAGGTAAATACAGTCTCAGATGAGCAATAACACATGATATATAACAGCCGATCTCATTTATTTTACAAAAAGAAAGCCAAAATGAAGAAGCTATGTGTGAAAAAAGTAAGTACATCCTATGATTCAATAGCTTAGAGAATCCCCTTTAGCAGCAATCATTTTCTTATGACTTTATCAGTTCTCATATTTTATGAGTGCCAATAGATAAACTATAGGGAAATGGAAAATAAATATAACAAAATCTCATTTTATTGATTATTGAACAAAAACAATTGGAAAGAGGAAATCTCCATGATTAAAGAGGGTGAGCCATTCACTTTTTTGGGAGGGAGGAAGGTATTGCTAATATTTTAAATTAGAAACAAAGCAAAATATACCTGAGATAGGCTTTAAATTGTTTTTGTAAGGCATTGGTGATATTAAAAATATCTAAGAGACATCATACAGAACTTTAAACTAAAACAAGACAATTTATAGGTAAGGAGGCTGTGTTGGTACTCAGAAAATTAAATGTGGTTTTAGAAGTAGGGATTTTTACATCTTTAAAAATAATTTAATAATTTGTAATTATTAATTTTTAATACAGTTCCTTTAATTTTAGGGATGTCATGATTCAAAATGGATAATGACACATCTAGGTTTCTTCTCTCGGAATTCTTGAAGTTTGGAAGCTACAGACTATGGAATTCTATTACTTATATTGTATTTAATGATAGTAACAGGGAACTTTCTCATTATTATTGCAGTGGTTTTTGACTATCACCCTGCACACACCCATTTTCTTCTTCCTGACGAATTTAGCCATGCAAGACATTGTTTCTACTACAAAGCTATTTTCAATTCCCTTATGGATATCAGATATATTTCATATTCTGGGTGCATTGCTCAAGTTTTCTGGTCAGTTTTCTTCTTGAGCTATTGTATTTCCCTCCTTACTATTATGGCATATGATCAATACGTTGCCATCTGTAACCCTTTACAATATGAAATGATCATGAACAGAATAGCTTACATCAAAATAGTTGGCAGTGTGTGTGTTGTCAGTTTCCTTAATAGTGCATTACATACAATTGCAACATTTACTACTCCTTTTTGTTCTAAAAATATCAACCAGTTCTACTGTGAAATTCTACATCTACTTAAAATTATTTGCCCTGGTTTATATGTAACTGAAATTGGAATTGTAGAATTTACTGCTATATTAGTAATAGGTTGTTTTTTTCTTTATTGTTCTTACTTACAGTATGTTCAAATTTTCTCTGCAGTACTGAGAATCCCTTCTATTCAAGGAAGGAAAAAAGCCTTTTCCACTTGTCTTCCCCACCTCATTGTCATCACCATATTTTTATTTTCTGGTTGCTTTGCCTATCTAAGGACAATATCTGACAATCCTTCACACCTTGATTTCATAATTACAATAATTATTCATTATCCCACTCATTTTAAATCCATTGATCTATGGCAGCAGCTCCCAACCTTTTCTATACCCCGCACCCATAGAATGCTTTTGATATATTCTTGCATCCCTTACAAAAGTTAAAAATAATGAATTATACATATACACTATAATTTTGAAACTTCTAAACGCAAGTTTTCATACCCCCTGGAATATCGTCTCACACCCCTGGTTGGGAACCCCTGATCTATGGCATGAGAAATAAGCAGATTAAAATTGTTCTTATAATACTTCTTAAATTTAAGTAATTTTTTAAAGAAATATGAGCAGTGAGATTATTTATTTATTTATAAAAATATGAAAATAAATCAGACAGCAAGCAAGAGAGGTGAATTGTGCTTTAAGACATTTATCTCTGTAATTTTTTTATTTCATTTATCTGTTTCAATGTATTTATCAAGCCAAAACTGTTATAAATTGGATTTATGTCTGTTATATGACACTTCAGTCTCAAGATACCAATAGTTAAATAGAAAAATGAGCTAAGTAAAAGATAGTGAAATGTGATTGAATGAGACTGGATATTTTTTTTTCTGCAAGCAATAGATAAAAACGTATTAAAGCTGGTTTGAATATGCTGCTTAGAATATTAATTTTATTATTTTTATTATTCTTCAAGAGAGACTTATATTGGTATTTGGTAAATTGTAATAATTTTAGGAAATCCATGTGATGTGTTAACCACCCATATTTTACAGGCATACATAAATAAAAAGGCAGAAACATAACTATTCCTTCTACATTTAGTATGCATTTTGAAGTTTTTGTTTCCTTATTACAATCGAGTTAATGGTTAAACGGTCTTCAAAATCCCTACAGTCTAGTGATGAAATGTATCTGTAAAATGCTGTCATAGGGAAAATATTCTGTAAAAAATCATGACTTAAAAAGCCTGCTTTCTGGCCTTCCTCCTGAGAGAGGAAGTCATAATAGGAAAAAGTCATGAATAGGGAGTCATAATAAGCATATCTACATATAAAGTGACCAATCGTCCTCCTTTTGGGAGGACAGTCCTCCTTTTTTGAGTTCTGTCCTCCCTTGAAAAGTGTCCTCCTAAATGTCCTCCTTTTCCATATACCATCCTCCTTTTGGGAGGACAATCCTCCTTTTGTGAGTTCTGTCCTCTCTCGAAAATGTCCTCCTAAATGTCCTCTTTTTCTATATTTGACGACTAATCTGCAGGGCTTTTGTTTCCTCATAGAACGCCCAGAAGGCGTTCAGGGACCTTTTTTTGATTTTTTTTTTCAACTTTTGCATCTACTCCCCCTATTGGCTTTCAAAAGCAATAGGAATTGCTGCTGAGCGTGCCAAAACACCCGGGCGGCAAACTTTGTATGTGCAAGTTGCAGGAACTTTGCACCCCTCACTGCTACCCAACTACACGATCTCCTACTTAGTTCCAAAGATAGCTGGAGGAGACTGGAGTGGTAAGTTTCACTTGATCTTCCCTGTTCGGTTCTACACGGGGATACACAGGGTAGGCGGTGGTGCTGGGGGGCGGCTGGGGGGGTGGCTGCAGGACTGGAGCCGGAGCAGCTGGTGCTTTGTGAGCCGCAGGGCCAGCTCTACTGGAATGCGCAGGGTGGGCAGTGGTGCTGGGGGGTGGCTGGGGGGGTGGCTGCAAGGACAGAGCCGGCGTAGCTGGTGCTTTGCAAGCTGTGGGGCTGGCTCTATGGGGATGCGCAGGGTGGATGGTGGTTCTGGGCCCCAGCACCACCATCCACCCTGCACATCCCCATAGAGCCGGCCCCGTGGCTTGCAAAGCACCAGACGCCCGACTCCGGCCCTGACAGCCACCCCCCCAGCAGCTGGGTGCGGCTGCCGGCCGGAGCCGGCGATGGCTGGTGCTTTGCAAGCCGCAGGACCGGCTCTACAGGGATGCACGGGGGGGGCGGTGGTGCTGGGGGGCGGCTGGGGGGCGGTGGTGCTGGGGGGTGGCTGGGGAGGCAGCTGCAGGGCCGGAGCCGGTGCAGCTGGATCTTTGCAAGCCGTGGGGCCGGCTCTACGGGGATGCGCAAGGTGGATGGTGATGCTGAGGGGCGGCTGCAGGGCCGGAGCCGGCACAGCTGGTGCTTTGCAAGCCGCAGGGCCAGCTCTATGGGGATGTGCAGCATGGGTGGTGGTGCTGTGGGGCAGCTGGGGGGGCGGCTGCAGGGCCAGAGCCAGCGCGGCTAGTGCTTTGCAAGCCACGGGGCTGGATTTACGGGGATGTGCAGGGTGGGCGGTGGTGCTGGGGGGCGGCTGGGGGGGCGGCTGCAGGGCCGGAGCCAGTGCGGCTGATGCTTTGCAAGCTGCAGGGCTGGATTTACAGGGATGTGCAGGGTGGGTGGTAGTGCTGGGGGTGGCTGAAGGGGTGGCTGCAGGGCCAGAGCTGGTGCGGCTGGTGCTTTGCAAGCCATGGGGCCGGCTCTATGGGGATGCACAAGGTGGATGGTGGTGCTGAGGGTCGGCTGCAGGGCTGGAGCTGGCTCGGCTGGTGCTTTGCAAGCTGCGGGGCCGGCTCTATGGGGATGCGCAAGGTGGATGGTGGTGCTGAGGGGCGGCTGCAGGGCTGGAGCCGGCTCGGCTGGTGCTTTGCGAGCCACAGGGCTGGGTCTCCACGACAGGGCAGCAGTGCTGGCGGGGCGGCTGTGGGCGGGGATGTGGCAGGCAGTTGACCTTCTATGGGCCGCGCCAGCTGGTGGTCTACGCAGGGCTGACCTGCACTGCCACCAGCTCGCCCTACGAACCTACGTGGCCATCCTGGAGCACCTGGCTCACAACACCTGCCTCCGCCGCCCACCCCCACACAGTCCAGCCATGTAGAGTGGGCCCCGTGGCTCCCATGTTACTTTTGCATCTACCTTTTTTCAATCCATTTTCTTTCTGTCATTAATTCTCCAAGAATAAGAAATGTAAATTGTAAGCTCTTCATAGCACAGTTCTATATCATTATTAAAATACACTGGGCAGTTATGGACATATTCATTCATATTCATAAATAGATTGAATTGTAACACTTTCCCCCTCACTTAAGTCTCTTCTCTTGTGTGTATACTTTGAACATAGCCAGGCCATTTTTTATCAGCCGTTGTAAAGAAATAGAAACAAAATGTTTAACTTGTGTATTAATAACAATTTCTTTGCAATTCATTATCTTGTCAGTAACATGATTCCATCAATTAAACACGTATATGTTGAAGGCAGCATATGGACTTGTATTAGACATCTATTATCTCCCACTGCTAGTCCTTCCAAAACAAACTCAATATATGTCATACTATATATGGAAAAGTTGTCTCCTCCTCTATTAAAGTGCAACACATTATTTTCCAAGTAGACAAAAAAAAATAATATTACATCTTTACTATACTCACCTGCAGTATATAAACATGGGGGACCTATCTCACAATTTTTCACGCCTATGGCAGCCTACTATGCTGTCTTCATGATTAATTTGATAAAATAGAACTTAGTGGTCTAAGTTCATCATGAACTAAATCTGATGAAAATAACTATTTTGGCGGGGATGAATTAATAGCATGCATTTTGGGTTATAGGAGCATCTCATTCACTTGAACCAATGTGATCATATCTTTAAAATGGTATGTACAAGCCATCAGTAATGTGGTTGCTAATATAGGTAGGTCCGGCTTATGAGCTGTTTGTATTTAAGGAGATGCTCACAACAAATTCTAGTTTATTTGGTGAATGCTTGAAAGATGCATTACTTCATCTGAGCCAAAAACATGAAAAAAACTAAAGGCAATTATGAATTAAACTTGGCTCAAATCTTTAAGATGCAACATTAGTAAGAATGTCCCAAGGGTGAAATTACAAACCATCTGCAATAAATTCAATGTTCTTATTCTGGCAGGAACATTGGACAAAACTTTGGAATTTACTATCATTTGCCTTAAATACAATAAATTAAATTTATGTTAAGAATTGAATATATAATTTTAATTATATAAATAAATAAAATTATATAAATAAAAGATTAACAAGATGAGAGTTCCAGCACCTTTTATTGTTTCAGTTTTAATAATTAATTTTATTTATTTATAATGAATGTGCTTGCATCGTTCGTGTAACTCTATATTTTATTTTAAATTTTAAATTTCATTTAGGAATGGAAAATCAAAAAAGAGGAAATGACATTTCAATGATAAATTGAATAAGGAATTTCCATTCATCACAGTAAAGAAGAATAACATTGTTTTCTGCAATATTTGCAGCAGAGAATTTTGTATTGAGTTGGGGACAGAGCAGCTATTACGAAACACTTGACCACCAAGAGACATATGCAATAATCAGATGCATCTGCTTCCAGTTGTAAAGTAACAAGTTTTTTTAAAACTTCAAAGTATTCTGAAGATGAAAAACAGTTAGCTGCAATGGAGGGAACATTTGCATTCCATACCATAATTCACAATCAAAGTTTTCGTAGTATGGATTGTACAACTAAATTATTGAAAAAGTTTCACGATGCTAAATTTTCATGCACCAGGACAAAATGCGAGGCTATTATTAAATCAGTATTTAAAAATTACTGTGACAAAATACTTACTGAAGACTTGGAAACTGCAGCATTTGTAACGGTTTTATCTGATGCATCCAATCATAATGAAATTAAATTATATCCAATACTACTAAGATATTTTAATGTTACCAAGGGCATTCAAGTAAAAATTTTAAATTTAGAATCCATTGAGGGCGAAACTGCTGAAATTTTGTCAAACCATCTATACAGAGTAATAAATGAAAACAATTTGAAATCCAAAGTTGTTGCACTAACAGCTGATAATACAAACACAAATTTTGGTGGGTGAAGACGCAAAGGGATGAATAACGTGTATGTAAAATTACAAGATTTACTCCAAAAGAAAATACTAGGAATAGGTTGTAATGCACATATTTTGTCAAATGCAATCAACATGGCATCATGTGCCATGCCAATTGATGTAGAAGTAATAATAACTACAATTTATTTGTATTTTAGTCGTTTTACTGTTCGTGTGGCTACTTTAAAACAATTTTGTGAAGAAGCGAATGTTCAATACAAAAAACTTTTAGGATATTCAAAAGTTAGATGGCTTGCTCTAACACCTGCTATAGAGCCTGTTCTACAATTATTTGAGCCTCTCCATTCATATTTTTTAAGTTTAGACAAATGTCCTAAAATCCTGGAATCGTTTTTCAATAATGAAATATCTGAGATATTAATGTATTTTGTACATAATCAAGCATCTAATTTTCACAAAACGATTCAAAAGATTGAAGGTGAACACATTTCAGCTACAGAAGTTGGTCTTATTTTGAATGACTTTATCCTTCAATATAAAACTCGATTTGAAGAAAAATTTCTTCCTTTAGTTATAAAAAGAAAATTGTCAGGCTTAGAGGAATCAAATCCGGGCATAACGGAAAAGTTTATCAAAGAAGTGCAGAATTTTTACCAAACATGTTTTCAATATATTGAAGAATGGTCTGAAACAAACATCACAGGAAATAACAGTTTTCAATGGTGTTTTTTGACTTCATCGCAAGTATATTGGACAGATATTGAATCTTGTATTGAGTTTTTATCTAAAGAAATGCCAGACATTAAAATAGACGATAATTGTCTCTTTGAAGAAATTAGAAAACTGAATGTATATTTAAATTCTGAAAAATTAATACAATGGGAAAATGAACAGGTTGAAATTGATAAAAGATGGGTGGAAATATTCAGCCATTTCAAAAATGAACATATTTCATGTGAAAATTTATTTATTCTTGTTCAATTTACGTTGTGCTGCCTGGAACTAATATAGCAGTTGAAAGGGTTTTTTCAATTGCTAATGATTTTTGGACAAGTGAGAAATCGAGATTGAATGTTGATACTCTAGCTGCAGCACTTGCCGTAAAATTCAATATGAAGGATATTTCTTGTTCAGATATTTCCAATATATTGTTAGAAGATGATACATTGACAAAAAATATTCATTGAATGGAAAAGTACTCATTTAAATAATTAATAGGCATGTAAGCATAATTACAATATAAAATGTTATTGTTACAAATGTTTTTTATTATGCATTTGTCATATTATAGTGTATTCTGTATTATTGTTGCAATAAATACAATGTTTCTTTTATTTACGATATTTTTTTCTTCAATTTATTTGTGTCCTCCTTTGTTGTAAAAAAGTTGGTCACCTTACTACATAACAAGACCAGATGGGCAGATTTGATTTTCACTACTATATGCATTGCTAAAGGTATCCTTATGCTGCACAATAAAGGTTTTTAAAATTATTGATATTTCTATTGAAGTCAAAAACCTACTGGTAATGAAGTGGAGACTTCAGAATAAATGCCCTTCTTATTTGATGTGGGGATGGCCCATCAAGAATTTAGCTGCAAACTATTTATGAGTGCCTGAGATTTATAATACAAGTCATCTGGACCTTCCCTGAATTTCTACAAGATAACTTTGCAACTTAAAGTCTTTGCACCATTCTCTTATATTTTCAGAAAAGTAATGCTGTTGCTTTGAATAAGCTGGTGTCAAAATAAATATTTGCTCAGGCCAGAATACCTACCCATATTGAAGAAGCAGACATTTTGTTAACATCATTGTTGGTACACTAGCAAAAGCATTTCAGTTTATTGGGGTTTCATGCAGAGTTATGGTTTCATGGGATGATGTAATGATATCCTGAAAAATAAAATGTCCTAGCTTTATAGTCAATCTAATTTTTGGTAAAATCAAATGTTTTGGTAAAATCAAATGTGGAAATTTAGTAATGAGGATATATTATATCATCAGTGGAGGAGAGCCAGTTAGATTAATAAGATTAATTATTTGCTAACAATTTTATATGAGTATGTATACAACAAGAACTTAAGCTTTATTATACAGTACTTCAAACAGGAAACTATGAAAGGCCAACCAAGAATCTTACAAGCTATTGAATGCACTCAAGGATTTGTATTCATCTAATGTTCTACAAAAACTTTCACAATACTGCGTCATTGTTTTAAACAATAAAGAAAAGTTAATGAAAAGAAAAGAAAACCTAAATTAACAAGTACTTCACTTTTGTAAGATCTGACAAAATTTCATGGGTGCTACATAAAGGTTTATTTGAAAACTCTTGGTAAAAAAAAAATATGTACTTTTTTTGTCGAGGCTACTTCCCTGTCCCTACTGCAACTCCTCATGGGCCCCCTCTGTTTCCCCCCCTTCCCTCAAATCTAGTTTTCACAGCCATTTTACCTTTGAACCAATATAGGTGATAGAAATCATCTTGTGCTATTATTATGTCAATCTGAAAGTCATTATAGAGCCTGTCCTTTGGGTTAAAGTCAACTTAAACAAAGCTAAAGTTCCTTCTCATGCAACTTTTTATCACAAAAATTGCATAGTTAATATGTGTTTTGATAAAACTTTTTAAAAATGGATTGAACAAAACAAAATCTCTTGTGACCCAATTAATACAATTTGAAGGCTATTTTAATAGCTGTTGTTTGGACTAAAGTCAATGTAAAGTTTGAATTCCAATGTCAAACGCATAATTTCAGTCAGTACTGATCAACTGAGAAATGAACTCCTTGGGAATGAAAATGGTTCCCATCTCTCTAGCACTACCAGGTGTGAGAAAATGATATTCAAAGTGTTCCAGCTCATTGTGAATCCTGCTACATTGAAAAGGAGTCTGATCTTTTGGTTCTTTTCACAGACTGCAAAGAGGAAACAGCACTATGGAAAATCAATCAGGAGTTGGTGAATTCCTTCTGCATGGATTCCCTGACACTGAGGAGCTAAGAATAGTTCATATTACCACTTTTTTAGTAATTTATTTGGTAGCACTCACTGAGAATCTCATTATTATCACCGTCATTCTTCACAGTCATCAACTTCACTCACCCATGTATTTTTTTCTAGCCAACCTATCTTTCCAAGATCTTGGTTCCATCTCTGTCACAGTTCCTAAATCACTACTGAATTCTTTGATGAACACTGAAACTATTTCTTACTC
>NW_024097753.1:0-224987 GCF_016545835.1 Crotalus tigris | reverse complement strand
AACCTAGACCACCTCAGACAAGTGACTATCTAGCCTCTTCTTAAAAATCTCCAGTGATGGAGCAGCCACGATTTCTGGAGGCAAGCTGTTCCACTGGCTAATTGTCCTCACTGTCGGGAAGTTTCTCCTTAATTCCAGGTTGCTTCTCTCTTTGATCAGTTTCCAGCCATTGTTTCTTGTCCTGCCCTCTGGTGCTTTGGTGATCAACCTGACCTGCCTTGTGGCAGCCCCTCAGATAATGGAACACTGCTATCATGTCACCCATTTCTTCTTTTCTTTAGACTAGCCAAACCCAAGTCCTGCAGCCGTTCTTCGTATGTTTTAGTCTCCAGGCCTTGGATCATCTTAGTTGCTCTTTTCTGAATTTTTTTCCAAACTCCCAACATCGTTTTTGTGATATGGTGACCAAAACTGGCTGCAATATTCCAGGTATGGTCTTACTAGAGTTTTATAAAGCGGTACTAACACTTTTCGTGATCGTGATTCTATGCCTCTGTTTATACAACCCAGGATTGTATTAGCTTTTTTGGTTTCTCCTGCACACTGCTGGCTCATAATAAAGTGATCGTCCATTAGGACTCCAAGGTCCCTCTCATAATTACTGTTTTTAAGCCAGGTATTGCCCAATCTGTATTTGTACCTTTGGTTTATTCTGTCTAAATCTAAAACTTTTCTCAACATTGAAACTCTTTTTTGTTGGATAGGGCCCATTGTTTGAGCTTGTCAAGATCTTTTTGGATCCTGAGTTTGTTTTCTGCGGTGATGGCTACTCCTGTCAGTTTGGTGTCATCTGCGAAGGTTGCTTGTTAGGGCCTAAAATCCAAGTCTAGAATAGCTAGCCTCAGGGCTATCTAGTCTAATCCATACCTGATGAGTGAATCCAGCTAAATCATGCCAAACAGATGGATGTCTAAGCCCCATCTCAATGGGGCCCAGCCCCTTGGTTTGCTAAACTGTTGTAATGGTCAACTGGAATCCGTCCTCCTGTACTTTAGGGCCATTAATAATATAATAATAATATAATATACAGCCCCTGAAATATTGGAAGACTGCTATCATGTCCTCCCTCGTCCTTCTCTTCATTAAACTAGACATTCCCAATTCCAGCAGCCGTTCTTTATATGTTTTAGCCTCCAGTCCCCTAATCATCTTTGTTGCTCTTCTCTGCACTCTTTTTAGAGTCTCAACATCTTTTTTACATCGTGGTGACCAAAACTGGATGCAGGATTCCAAGTGTGGCCTTATCAAGGCCTTGTAAAGTGGTATGAATAAAAGTTGGCTTTGGTTATGTCCTGAACCTCAAACTCAGCTTGCAAATCATCCCATTTTCACTATTTTATGATCTGTGGGCAGGCAGGGGAACGAATTTGTTTTAGCCACTTTGACTTGTTCCAGCAACAAAGGAGCTTCGTTCACCCAGCGGGGAATTAGATCCAAAGGCAGCTGATGTCAAAAGCTTTGCTTTGATCGGCAGATTTGCCCCTTTACTAATGAACACCATTTCATTCTCTGAACCTCTGTGTGCTGGCTCCCAATTGACACTTTTAATCCCCAGCAGGGTCTCCAGAAAGAGTGTGACTTTGTTTCCCCAGCTCTTCAATCTTTATGCAGGGCAGCTCTTTTTCTAGGTGCAGAAAACAAAAGGTTTGTTCTTCTCCTTGGACATCCAGAAGCTCAGGGTGCTCTACCAGCCTAGCCTGGACCAGACATGGTCGATTAAAGGCCTGGAGACAAAAACATATTAAAAACAGTTGCAGGATTTGGGTACGGTTAATTTAGAGAAAAGAAGGACTAGGGGGTGACATGATAGCACTATTCCAGTATCTGAGGGGTTGCCACAAAGAGGAGGGGGTCAACTTATTCTCCAAAGCACCAGAAGGCAAGACAAGAAACAATGGATGGAAACTAATCAAGGGGAGAAGCAACTTGGAATTAAGGAGAAACTTCCTCACAGTGAGGACAATTAACCAGTGGAACAACTTGCCACCAGACGTTGTGGGTGCTCCATCACTGGAGGTTTTTAAGAAGAGACTGGACAACCACTTGTCTGAAATGGTATAGGTCAGGGGTAGGCAACCTTGGCTCTTTTATGACTCATGGACTGGCTGGCTGGCTCAGGAATTCTGGGAGTTGAAGTCCACAAGTCATAAGAGAGCCAAGGTTGCCTACCCCTGGTATAGGTTCTCCTGCTTGAACAGGGAGTTGGACTAGAAGACCTCCACGGTCCCTTCCATTTCTATTCAGATCCAAGAAACAATGGATGAAAACCAATCAAGGGGAGAAGCAACCTGATTGAAGATTGCAACCCAGAACCTTCCATGAAAAGGCACGGTTGCTGGAATTGGGTATGTCTAGTTTAACGAAGAGAAGGACGAGGGGGGACATGATAGCAGTGTTCCAATATCTCAGGGGCTGCCCCAAAGAAGAAGGAGTCAAGCTATTCTCCAAAGCGCCTGAAGGCAGGACAAGAAGCAACAAATGGAAACCAATCAAGGAGAGAAGCAACCTAGAACTAAGGAGAAACTTCCTGACAGTGAGAACAATTAACCTGTGGAACAACCTGCCTCCAGAAGCTATGAATGCTCCAATACTGGAGGTTTTTAAGAAGAGACTGGACAGCCATTTGTCTGAAATGGTGTAGGGTTTCCTGCCTGAGCAGGGGTTGGACTAGATGACCTCCAAAGTCCCTTCCAACTTTATTATTATTATTAGTGTTGTTGTTGTTGTTGTTACTTCCAAGGTCCCTTCCAGTTCTATTCTATTCTATTATTATTATTATTACTACTACGACTATTATTATTATTATTATCATCATCATCATCCTAATACACAGCAGCAACAACAGACACAGACAAAATTGCATTGTCGTACTTTTTTTTTGTTGTTGCTGTTTTTTATAAAAAGAGTTGCCTGATAATTTTGGCACATCCAGTTTCTTCCAGTGGTACAAGAGCCAGGTAACTTGGCAACCATGCTTCTAAAACTGCCCTTCAGACCTGTATATTCCAATTACGCTCCTTTCTTTACAAGTTAAAAACCCTTTTTTTCATTTTTCTTTTCATCCCCCTCCTTCTTCCCCTGCCGTTCATCTCCACCGAAGAAAAATTCCCCAGATGTTTCCTCCAATCACAGCTTAGAGAGCCCCTTCGCCAGCAATCTGCAGAGAGAGAGAGATAAAGTTTGCCTTTCAGAATTCGGTCTTTGGAGGATCAAAAACGCCTTTGGTTTTCATTCCTGGGAACATGAGAAGGATCACAATTTCCACCACAGCCCTCAGTTCAGGCTTTTAATTAGCAACTCAAACATGTGTTCGCGTCTCTTTCAAGGGCTGCCGCGGGGATGCTTCGTCAGTACCTCCCAGTGTCTGAACAAGAGATGGCGAGGGAGCGTGTGCTCACACACAAAAGGCTGGCCTTGACTGCCGCCGAGCCTTTCCAAAGAATCCCAGGGCCTCCTTGCCTTCCATTGTCCAACAGCATCCACACGTATTTCAGAGGGGCAACTCCAAAGCCAGGAATTGGAATCTCCCCCGCACACAGAGACATCCTTTTGTCTTCCAGCAGCATCATTAATATTGGGCAGAAAAAGCCTCCTGTGTTAAGATAAGATAAGATAAGATAAGATAAGATAAGATAAGAGCCGAGGTGGCGCAGCAGTTAGAGTGCAGTACTGCAGGCCACTTTAGCTGACTGTGTTCAGCAGGTCAGCGGTTCAAATCTCACCGCCTCAAGGTTGACTCAGCCTTCCATCCTTCCGGGGTAGGTAAAATGAGGACTCAGATTGTTGGGGGCAATGTAAATATATATATATATACATATACATTGCTTACTGGTGTACACCGCTTAGAGAGTGCTTGCACTTAAAGACAATAAATAAATAAATAAATAAATAAATAAATAAATAAGATAGGATGAGATGGGATGGGATGGAACGGGACGGGACAGGGCGGGACAAGACAAGACGGGATGGGATGGATGATGGGATGGGATGGGATAAGATGAGATGAGATGAGATGGGATGGGATGAGATGAGATGAGATAAGATAACCTTTTGGCCAAAAAAGCCAACCCAGTGCTAGGCTGCATTAACAGAGGGATAGAATCGAGATCACGTGAACTGTTGATACCACTTTACAAAGCCTTGGTAAGGCCACACTCTCCTGGGACGAATCCTCCAAATTCTCCAAATTCTCTTTTGTACCTTTGGGACAACCTCAATAGTAGTAACTGTGAAATGGATCTTGGAGTGCTAGTGGACAATCACTTAAATACGAGCCAGTCCCACCTTAGACACAAAGCCACTTGGGCGACCTTGGGCCAGTCACTTTTTCTCAGCCCTTGGAAGGAGGCAATGACAAGACAATTCTAAAATACCTTGCCAAAGAAAAATGCAGGGACTCGTGCAGGCTAGAATCGGATAGATTGAATAGAACACAAACCCATCAACTTACAGAAGTTCTCCCAGGTAAATCTTATTGAACTAAATAGACTACACAAGAGCATTGTTACAGAAATGTCACTTACCGCTTGCAAATGACAGGTTTCTCTCTATTAAAACCATCGGTGGCAAGGCCTCAAATAATAGAACTGTCACTGACTTGATATGATTGGGGGGGGGGTGGTTTCCTGGTACCAGGGGCTTCCTGTCAAAAATCTCTTGGCCATAATTAAAAGAAGCCATCATTTCTTCCTCGAAGGAGTTGGAATTTCGCATCCTTTCCGGTGTGAATGATTAATTCCGAAATTAATCACTTTAATGGAAGAAGTGTATGCAGTAGATGGGAAGAATACCATTAAGAGCCGAGGTGGCGCAGCAGTTAGAGTGCAGTACTGCAGGCCACTTTAGCTGACTGTGTTCAGCAGGTCAGCGGTTCAAATCTCACCGGCTCAAGGTTGACTCAGCCTTCCATCCTTCCAGGGTAGGTAAAATGAGGACCAGATTGTTGGGGGCAATGTATATGTATATATATAATAATATATATATAAATATAGATATATATATATATATATATATATAGGTCTTTGTTGTTCGGGTTTCGCCCGCGTAAAATTGGATAAGTGTCTTGGCAACGTTTCGACGAAGGCAATTCGTCATCTTCAGGCTGGTGTTTTTAGCTTCTGCTTTGAGCAGCCAATGTGTGGTTTTAGCTGTTCTCCTTTTAACTGCCAGTGGGGGTATGAACTGATTGGGAGGGAGCTTGGCTGTGTTCTGATTGGGTGGAGGTGTGTTCTGAATGGTTAGGGGCTTGGCTGTGCTCTGATTGGCTGGGGGAGTGTTCTGTTTGGTTGTGCTCAGGTTAGTCTGAGTTGCAGAGGGGTTTAAGATTTTGGGTTTAGGGAGTCGTTTGTCAATAAGGGCAGGTTTCCAAATGGCTGGTAGGCGGGAGGTATCATCTCGCTTGTTCATGCTGTGTGGGCGTTTTTCTATCTCGATGGCTTCTCTGATTATTCTGTTATTAAAATGTTCACTTTTGGCAATGGTTCTGGTATTTTTAAAGTCAATTTCATGTCCTGTGGCTTTAAGGTGTTGGACCAGGGAAGATGTTGGTTCCTCTTTCTTGACTGAGTTCTTATGTTCTTCAATGCGTGCACTTATTCTTCTGTTGGTTTGTCCGATGTATTTGGTGGGACAAGTGGTGCATGGGATTTCGTATACTCCTTGATTTTCTAATTCAATTTTATCTTTGGGGTTTCTAAGGATGGTGGATATTTTTCTGTTTGTGCAGAATGCTGTTTTGATGTTGTGTTTATGAAGGATCTTATGATTCTGTCTGTGGTGCCTTTTATGTATGGGAGGAGGGCTTTGCCGTTTTTCTTGTTTTTGTCTTGGCTTGTTGGCTGGGGTTTCTTTTGGATTGGTTTGTAATCTGATTCTATGAATCCATTTGGATGTTAGGACATTGCGTGAGAGTGGTAGTTAGGGTTTTAGTTGTTGTTCTGTAGACTAAAACGTTTTGTTCTGGAGATGAGTGTCTTGGCTACAGAGTTGATCTGTGCTGGGTGGTGGTGTGAGAGAGCGTGCAGATAGCGGTTTGTGTGTGTTTTCTTCTGGTAGATGGTGTGTCATAGGGAGCCATTGGATTTCTTGTAGACTAAGACATCCAGGAAGGGAAGTTGGTTGTTAGTTTCTGTTTCCATGGTGAACTGTATTTTGGTGTGTAGGCTGTTGAGGTGTGTGAGGAAGTTGTCCAGTTTTTCTTTCCCATGTGGCCAGATTATGAAGGTGTCGTCTACGTATCTGAGCCAGAGTTTGGGTTTGTGATCAGATTTTTCTAGAGATTGGGTTTCAAAGTGTTCCATGTAGAGGTTGGCAATGACAGGTGAGAGGGGTGATCCCATGGGTGCTCCTTCTGTTTGTTTGTATTTTTGTCCATTATAGATGAAGTATGTGTTGGATAGGCAGTGGTTGGTCAGATCTAAGATGTGTGTGGGGGGGTTATATTTGTTTTGAAGAGCTGTCAAGGCTTCTTTGATAGGCACTTGGGTGAAGAGGGATATGACATCGAAGCTCACTAGTAGGTCGCTGGGCTGTAAGCTTTGTTTCTTTATGATCTCTATAAACTGGAATGAGTTTTTTACGTGTGAGGTGATGGATTCTGCATAGGGCTGTAGTTGTTTGGCGAGAAATTTGGCTAGGTTTTGTAGGGGTGAGCCTATGGAGCTGACTATAGGTCTGAGTGGGGTTCCTTCTTTGTGTATCTTGGGGAGACCATAGAGTTTAGGGCATCTGGATGATTTCTCTCTAGGAATGATTCTTTGCTGGATCTCTTCGCTAATGGGGGAGGCTTTTATCTGGGTTCTGGTGGTTTTTTCCAGGTAGGTGGTGGGATCTGTATTTAGGGGTTTGTATGTGGAGTCTTGGAGTAGGTTGGTTAATTTGGTTTGGTAGTCAGATGTGTTCATAACCACCATGGCGTTGCCCTTGTCTGCTGGTAGGATTATTATGCTGGTGTTTTCTTTCAGGTTACGTAGTGCTGTCTGTTCCTCTTTGGGTAAGTTGCTTTTGGGTGGCTTGCTGGTGCAGAGGATGTTGGTGATTTTGAGTCTGATTTTGTTAGCGTCATCGGGGTTGATTTTGGTAAGGCTGGTTTCAACTCCACATATAATGGTTTCAGTGGGGATGTGTTTGGGAGCGACTGCAAAGTTGAATCCTTTTGCGAAAGGACATTGGTTTCGGCTCATTTGGTGGAGGATCCTATCTGAGATGTTAGCAATGTTTGTTTTTTTTTTTCAAATGTTGGCTGGAAGGGAGGAGGGTTTGTTCTTGGCGCTGCCTTCTCTATTTCTCTTTTTATTCTTGTGTAGGTCTTCGGAGTTTGTTGGTGTGTGTAGTCGGTCTGAGGGTGGTCTGTGTCGTCTCCAGACGGCGAGTGTTTGTATTTGTCCACTAAAGTGCGGGGGTGGAATCTTGTTGTGATGTTTGAGGGTGGAGTGTGAGGAGATCTTTGTTAATTCGGTCTAGGAGGATCTTTTTGTGTGAGTTCATTTCTGATTAGGGCCAATTCTGTTCTTTTCAGGATCCGTTTGGTGGCTGCAGAGTTGGAGTGGAATTTCAGTTGGAAACATGTGGGGATGAGATTTTGATCTCGGCAGTTACGTAGGAATGCGAGGTCACCTAAAATGGAAGCTCTTTGGACTTCAAGTTTTTCATAGGTCCTGGTCAGATGGTGGATTTCCTCCCCGTAGAGGTTCGATATTTGTTTTCTGAGGTTTTCGCGGGTATTTGTATGTAGGTCCTTGGTTGTTCGGGTTTTCTCCCGCGTAAAATTGGAAGTGTCTTGGCGACGTTTCGACGAAGTCCCATTCGTCAAATTCAGGCTGGTGTTTTCAGCTTCGTGCTTTGAGCAGCAATGTGTGGTCTTAGCTGTTTATTCCTTTTAACTGCCAATGGGGGTATGAACTGATTGGGTGGGAGCTTGGCTGTGTTCTGATTGGGTGGAGGTGCGTTCTGAATGGTTAGGGGCTTGGCTGTGCTCTTATTGGCTGGGGGAGTGTTCTGTTTGGTTGTGCTCAGGTTAGTCTGAGTTGCAGAGGGGTTTAAGATTGTGGGGTTAGGGAGTCGTTGGTCAATAAGGGCAGGTTTCCAAATGGCTGGTAGGCGGGAGGTATCATCTCGCTTGTTCATGCTGTGTGGGCGTTTTTCTATCTCGATGGCTTCTCTGATTATTCTGTTATTAAAATGTTCACTTTTGGCAATGGTTCTGGTATTTTTAAAGTCAATTTCATGTCCTGTGGCTTTAAGGTGTTGGACCAGGGAAGATGTTGGTTCATCTTTTTTGACTGAGTTCTTATGTTCTTCAATGCGTGCACTTAATTTTTGTTTGGTTCTGGCCCGATTGTATGTCGGTGGACAAACCAAGGTGGTGCTGGATTGTCGTTATACTCCTTGATTTCTAATTCAATTTACTTTGGGGTTTCTAAGGATGGTGGATATTTTTCTGTTTGTGCAGAATGCTGTTTTGATGTTGTGTTATGAAGGATCTTACTGATTCTGTCTGTGTGACTTTTATGTATGGGAGGAGGGCTTTGCGTTTCTTGTTTTGTGTCTTGGATTTTGGTGGGGGTTTCTTTTTGGGATTAGGTTTGTTAATCTTATTTCTATGGAATCCATTTGGATGTTTTAGTACATTGGTGAGAGTGTGTAGTTCGGGTTTAGGTGTTGTTCCTTTCGTCAGACTAACCTGAGCACAACCAAACAGAACACTCCCCCAGCCAATCAGAGCACAGCCAAGCCCCTCACCATTCAGAACACACCTCCACCCAATCAGAACACAGCCCAGCTCCCATCCAATCAGTTCATACCCTCACTGGCAGTTAAAAGGAAGAAACAGCTAAAACCACACATTGCTGCTCAAAGCAAGAAGCTAAAAACACCAGCCTGAAGATGACGAATGTGACTTCGTCGAAACGTTGCCAAGACACTTCCAATTTTACGCGGGAGAAAACCCGAACAACCAAAGACCTATATATATATATATATATAAACGAACACCAGGATAAAAATAAGCAAGACCGCTTAATATAAACAAGCTTGTAAGTAAAAGAGTTACTGAGCTTTCGTCGGCTCCTGGTGTTCGTTTTTTCTATATTTTTATTGATATGTGTATACCCAGGATTCACATTTTTAATGTTATTAAGTTCTTAATGGCATAATAGCAGTGTTCCAATATCTAAGGGGTTGCCATAAAGAAGTAGGGTGTCAACCTATTCTCCAGAGCACCTGAGGGCAGGACAAAAAGCAATGGATGGTAACTAATCAAGAAGAAGAGGAACCTATAATTAAGAACAATTAATCAGTGGAACGACTTGCCTCCAGAAGGTTGTGGATGCTCCAACACTGGAGGTATTTAAGAAGAAATTGGGCAACCATTTGTCTGAAATGGTATAAGGTTTCCTGCTTGTGGGTTGGACTAGAAGACCTCAAGGTCTCTTCCAATCCTGTTACTTCATTCAATTTACTCCTGAATGGGCTTGCAAATGATTACCTGATTCATGTGAGAAGGAAAGTTACAGTTCTGCATCTGGAATGTGTTTCTATTGCTAAAGCCATTCTCCGTTGATTTTAAAGGAGCATATTTTTATCTGGAAGCCAGCCCTGATAGGAGTATTAGGAAGACAGGTGAAGTTATTTTTAACACATTATAAACTTTTCAGAAAATTAAGTTTAGAATTATCTTTATTATTATTTTTTGCCAGATGTTGGGATTGGCCTATTCTGGGAACAGTTTTCAATCCAGGCCACTTCTGAGTTAAAATCAGTACAATTACAATAAATAAAATATAATGAATACAATATACAATAAAAATAAAAATTACAATATATATAAGTAGGTCAATGTATCTGATATTTTTGTACTATTTTTTTTTGCTTCCTTGAGCAGGGAGGTTGCTGCCTCATATAATATTTCATGCATGTGATTTTGTGCATGAATTTTTTTTAGGATAGTTCATAAGCAGAGGCTAATGTTGTATGTGAATATATACAAGTATAATTTCCTTATTACACACCACACTGAAATTTGTGCTATAAATAAATAGAAATTGAAATTCATGGAACGTTATTAACAGAACCTCAGGAAGCATTCTAGAAGGTGCTTGCAAAGTAATAGTAATGAATATGGATTAAATTGCTTATATTATTTTTATTGTTTGATTATACTGCACTTGGTTGCAAACACATACTATATAAACATTCTACAAATTTACAGTATATTACTAAGCTTCCATAAGAATACTAGCAGTATTAACATTACAGCTCTAAAAATGAATGCTTTGCTGTGTTAAAGCAAGGATGATTTCTATCTGAATTTTGAGGTTCTGGAACCTGTGGATGCCAATTTTTCAATATAAAGCCCTCCTTTAAAAGGGAGCTCTGCCTCATCCTTGGCCTCCACTAGAGATTAGAAAGAAATTATCAACAGCCTCTCCTCTATAGTATAAAAACCAACTAACCTGTATAAGATTAGCTAACTTCCCCTTCAGGGAATATGTAGAATTTTTCTTATTCTTACTCTCAACAACTATAGGCAGGAATGGAGGAGAGGCTGAATGAATATGAATATGGATCAAATTGCTTATATTATTTTTATTGTTTGATTATACTGCACTTGGGTGTAAACACATACTGTCAGTGTTTTGACATTTCTTACTATTAAATGGGGTGGAATGGTAGTCACAGTTTATATCATATTAATTTTACATTAGAATTATGCAGTACAATGTACAGTATTTTAGTATTAGCATTGTAGTGTGCTTCAAATATTTGCAATTAAATCCATTTTTCCCTCTCAAACAAGTGATCAGTGTTAGCTCTGATATATGGCTAATCAGATGTGGATAGCATTCAAGAATACCAAGATCTAAAGTTGAAAACAGGAAACAACAGAAGCATGCACAGAAACACACGATTTATATAGTTCCCAACTGACATGTTAGAATGCGCCACACAACTTCTTTGTGGTAAAAATAAGCAGGAGACTTGATTGCCATTGGCAACCTATGCTTCCCACTTTTCTTTTCCTTCTGGTAACTCAGATACTTTTTGTATAATAGTTATTTAGTCAAGGGCTCTTTCTCTTTTCTCTGAAGGTCATTATCACATACTATTACAAGTTTATATATTTTTGTTTGTTTTTACAACTGCTTCTGAATATTTTCTTCTAGGCCATCTCCGTGGCTCTCTATGTTACCTCATGAACATGTGTATTTAGTCAAAAATATGTGGTGTGTCCAATAAATTATTCTATTCTACTTTTTGTGTGTGTGCATGTGTGCATGCAAGCATGCCTTTGAGTCAGTTTTGATTCCTGGTGACTGTCTCTGAAGTTTTCCTGGCAAGATTTCAGGACTGGTTTGCCCTTGCTTTTTATTTAGGGCTGAGAGAGAGAGAGACTGGTTCAAGGTCTTCCAGCTGGCTTTGTGCCTAAGGTAAGACTACAACTCAGTTTCCTGGCTTCTATACAAAACTGGCTTATATATTGTAATTAGCTTAAATGTATGTAACAAGGTTACATCCCAGCCCTTTTTGAGGGATTACGTCTAGTGCCTTCCATGCTGTAATAAACAATTTGTGCTCCTACTTAATACTATGTTGGTCTCCTTTAGATTTCTCAGGGAAATCTTTAACATAGATTTCTCCTGCTTCTTTAAGAGTAGATCCATTGAGAGGAATTGACAATAATCAAAATATAAGATGACAACAGTGTAAGTGATCATTCACAAAGCAGCCATAGTTGATCCCTTGAGTTGGGTGGTGTTGAAATCAAATGAATTAAATCAGGAGGGCCACACCTCTTCAAAGAAAGTGACATTGCCTTCTTTCATGATGATGGTTTAACTACTTTCCATGCCCAGTCTTCTGCCATTTCCCAGATGTGACAAGGATCCAAAGTATAGGTAGCACAGCTTACATTGCAGAAGACCATACCCAAAAACTCAGGACTGACAAGTTCAAACTATTCCTAGGACATCTTGCAAGACATCTATGACATACCTTCCAGCCAATGTCCAAGTGAGTGTGGGTGTTTTTATTCTATAGATTCTTGCAAATTCACCACAGTAACTTATTAACTGATCTTCTAGCCCTTATTTTAGGGATCTTAAATAGGGATGCTGGATAACAATCTAAGATAATACTCTATAGATATAATAAGTACAGAAAAGCATTGATTTTTACTAGAATTATGAAGATATAGCCTCAAATATGAGTTTGGTGTCTATGTTCATTCATTCTTGATTGTTTTTCAATATCATTCTAGGTATCTCTTAAGTTTTAGAGAACACGAGATTCTTTAGATTTCCCTCTTCAAGGTCAGGATAAGGTTCTCTGTGATCTCTCCCTCTGTAGGACTGTTTTTGATATTAAGTTATCACAACATAGAAAAGTCCAAAAAGAATCTTTAAGCAGGTAGGTGGTGCTAAGGCTAAAATAGAATGTGATTTCTAAACTCTTTCCCACATTTCAAGAAGCTATTTATTCTGGGGAAAATTTATATCAATTGTTGGAGAAACTCACAGTGCCAGAGAATGACTGAAATACACAGAGGGAGTTGGAGAGAAAGAAAGAAAAACAGATATTTCTTTATTTCCACTCACCTAGCCTGTTTCTGACTGGCACAATATTTCAGAATTCTCTGTTTTAGATTTAATGATAAGGACAGTCTTTGCTAATCATAAGTGATTTTTTTTTAAATCACTTGGGATAGAAAAGAGTATATAGGTATGAACAGCAGAATTATCATTCAGGATGTTGCACTTTCTTAATGTATACATACATAGGTTAGGCACTGTTGATTTCAAGCACTCCTGAAAGATTAAAGGCACAACAGCCAGGATCATATGGTATCACAATTTCTAGGCTGTATAATTTCAGCCTACAAATGATAGATCAAAAACCTGAATGTTCCCACAGATAAAGTTCTCAATGACGGTGGAGATTAGCCTTGAACTAACAAACCAGATAAAGAGGAGTACCGTACTTTCCGGTGTATAAGATGACTTTCGCAAGCGTTAAAATTGGCGCCGAAGTCGGGGGCCGTCTTATACGCTGAGTCGTCTTATACGCCAGAAATTGTGGTAGTTTCTGGCGTATAAGACGACTTTCTAGGCATGCGACTCGGCGCCGAAGACGGGGGTCGTCTTATATGCCGGATCGCCTTATACACCGGAATATACGGTAGGTAGATAAGAAATATTAAGAGCAAGCAAGTTAGTGTCCTCTATGTGTTATGGCAACTACAACTTCTATCGTCCATGAATATTTGTCATGCTTGTGAGAACAGATATAAATTCCCCACACTTATTTGCACAAACACATCCATGCTTGTTCATAAAAATGAACAGGAGGAAGATGAACAAATATGCCATCTGAAAAAAAAACAACCAGCATTGATGCCATTCCAAAATATGTTTGCCATTTTCCTTGGTCCTAAATAAGATGTTCTTCCTTGAGCATTTTAAAACCATGCAGAGGAGATAGGCTGTCTACTATTTACTGATTGTCCCCAAAGTTGTGAAGACAGATTGCCAAAATTTGACTAAACATGATATAACAGGTCTGCATGGCCAGGAGCTGCTCATTATGTGGAGGATGTCTGTGGATTTCAGGTGGAAATGAATTGACTTTTAGATTTTTTTTAAATGGGGGATCAAATGATGAGTAAGACTATGTCAGCCCGAGGGAAATCAGGCGATCCAGGTGTATGAAGTTTTGTTGCGTAGATTTATTGTAGGTAAAAGCTCTCCACGAGAATCTCAACTACTAACGGTCCAGGGAAATTAGTGGGAGTTAAAGAATTCAAGAAAAAGAATTCAAAATGGGCTAGAGGTAGATCTCTTGTGGGCATGAAGGGGCTCATGATTGATGACATGTTTGACAGCCTCCCTTGGGCTCAACCTGGTCATCTCCTACAAGCTATGAATTTGCACTGCAAGAGAAGTTTATCTTCTTACATTAGAACACATGTGTATTATATTTATTTATTTATTTATTTATTTGTTTGTGTTTGTATTATTTTTACAAGTAACTTAAGGCAGAAATCATATCCAATACATCTTCTTCTGATAAAGAAGAATGTTTGTAGCTCAGGTTTGAAATGAAATCAAGAAGTGAACAATACCCCAATCAAAGAACTGGCACATAAGCCAACAATAAAGAGTCCAACCAAAAAAACCCACCAAGATCACTCCCACTGACATTGATGGGGCAAGCCACTAGAGTATACATTGAGAGCATTCTCTACCAGTACTGGTAAAGTTACCTAGTTTGGGTAATGAACTGTCTGCAAGAAAACAACCAAGCTCAGAGAGCACTGAGGGCTTTTCACATCTTCTTCCTCCTATTTTCCCCACAACAACAACAACCCTGTATGGTGAGTTGGGCCCAAAGTAAAATCTGACTTTAATGGCTAAGGTGGGACTTGAACTCATGGTCTCCCACTTTCTAGCCTGCTGCTTTAACTATTAGTGCCATATGCTAGAACTTATTATAAAATGTTCATTCTGTTTACTCCCTGAATTCTGATCAATAGGATTTTTTTTCTTCTTCTTTCACTTGGGACACACAAATTCTTTTCTAGCCATTTATGCATGTTTACTTAGGAGTTCATTCTAGTCCACATAAATCTAAAGCTCTCTGGAAAAGAGTTAGCACTTAAATATGTACAGTTAGAGCAGAGTGTGGCAGCATGAGTAGTTTTGGGGTCCCCAAGAATGGCCCCTGTAACACCACTGCTCCACAAGCTGCATTGGTTACCAATCTGATTCCACAATTCCAGGTGTTTGTAATCACTTTTAAAGCCCTTCCCAGGATGGGTCCAGGTTGTTGAGGGACTGTCTCACCCCACTGGGATTGACCCGTACCACTTGTGCCAGCAGAGGAGGCATGCTGCAGGTCCTGTCAGCCTGATTATTCCAGCGGGCGGAGTTCAGGAGGAAGGCCTTCTCTGCTGTTGCTCCTGCCCTCTGGAACATCTTGTCCTCTGATGTGAAATTGGCCCCCACCTTCCTATCTTTTTGTAAGGGCCTAAAGATGTGGTTTTGCCAGTCGTCTTGGGGCCCCAGTAGGGAAACAGAACAACAGAGGTAGTTGATTAATAACAGATTCCCCCCCACATACACACTCCATCATGTGTCTTTGGTTTTAACGTTTGCTTTTAACTTCTTATGTTTTAATTTAGATGTAGCTGTAAGCCACTCAGAGTTATCCCATGGTAAAATGGGCGGCCAATAAATTTTATAAAACAATAAAATGCATCAAAATATTTCATATAATTATTAGAACATTTTAGAATTACATGACCCCAAACCAATGAACAATTAATGATATGCATACTAGCAGATGTTTAAATGACAACCTTACAGAGAAAAACTTCAACAGTGATGAAGAAATCTATCTAAACCTTCAAAATGCCTACTTTTATAGGATGGAACAGCTTGAGCCCGAAAACTATTAGCTATCTCTGCCAAAAGCATCCAGCTGATTATAATAGATGATTGACGGGATATATTATAAATCATAAGAGGTGCAACTTAGATTATATGGTTTTGAGGCTATAACAAAAGATAGCATACAGAAAACATAAGGATGATTAGGAGATTAGTGAGTTTCATTTTTCAGAAAGCTTTTAAAGATTTGTGCATTGAAGCCAAATAATTACTCTGTGACTTTATTAACTAAGCCAGCTTTTGCAGTTTAGAAATATTTCAAACAAATAAGCAAACACTTTCTGGAAATAATAAAAAATAAGAATAATAAATAATCAAAATTCACTTCATTAAATTACTGTAAAAAGCAGAAATATAACAAAAATCTCAGCAAGCAAGAAATTGGTGGATATGTAGGCATGTATGCATTCTAGGTTTAATAAAAACATTTTCTGAAAAATAAAAAAAGAAGATAAACAATAGTGAGCTTTCAGTGAGTTGTTTATTTAACAAGGTTAAGCAAGGTTCTACATTTAGGCAAGAAAAACCAAATGCACAAGTACAGCATAGGTGGCACCTTGTTCAATAGTAGTAACTGTGAGAGGGACCTCAGAATCCTAGTGGACAATCACTTAAATATGAGCCAGCAGTGTGCTGCAGCTGCCAAAAAGGCCAACACAGTGCTGGGCTGCATTAACAGAGGGATAGAATCAAGATCACGTGAAGTATTAATACCACTTTACAACACTTGGAATACTGCATCCAGTTTTGGTCACCACAATGTAAAAAAGATGTTGAGACTCTAGAAAGAGTACAGAGAAGAGCAACAAAGATGATTAGGGGACTGGAGGCTAAAACATATAAGGAACAGTTGCTGGAATTGAGTATGTCTAGTTTAATGAAGAGAAGGACAAGGGGGGACATGATAGCAGTATTCCAATATCTCAGGGGCTGCCACAAAGAAGAGGGAATCAAGCTATTTTCCAAAGCACCAGAAGGCAGGACAAGAAGCAATGGATGGAAATTAACTAAAGAGAGAAGCAACCTAGAACTAAGGAGAAATTTCCTGACAGTTAGAACAATTAACCAGTGGAACAACCTGCCTCCAGAAGCGGTAAATGCTCGAACACTGGAAGTTTTTAAGAAGAGACTGGACAGCCATTTGTCTGAAATGGTAGGGTTTCCTGCCTGAGCAAGGGGTTGGACTAGATGACCTCCAAGGTCCCTTCCAACTTTACTATTATTATTATTATTATTAAATATTCACTGTAGCATGTTTTATTTGTTTGATTGTTTGTTTGTGGGGTATTTTGGGGGAGAGGGTAGATTTTTAGCCTATTCTTCTCCTAGGAGACCACCAAGATCTACACAGCACTCTCTCCTCCAATTTTCACTCAATAGTGTTCTAAAGGCTGGGAAGAACAATCTAAGATAGGCTCAAACCCAGTGAGCTTATCCAGCACTTGAGCCAATGGGGTGAATGAAATAAGGATGACAGTATGTAGCTAAAGTCCACTTCTGTTTTATAATAGGGAACCTTTGGTTTTGAAACAACAGACCAAAATGCAACAGGATAGTTTTGATGGTAAGTGCCATTTACCAGCAGTTCCTGTTAGAGATATCTGTGAGAAACTAGCTGATCTGAGCATGTTTATAAGCTGGCAGTATGTAGTCTTAATGCTGATAAACAGAAAACAGCCCTAATTGCTCAGCATTGATTAATGCTCTAGGGGCTAAAGTTTTAGTCATCTCCTGAAGCCATTTAAATTCTTCTCTCATTAAAGCTAGTAGCATTCCTCACATTCCTTGTTTGCATTAAGCAATGTTTGCTTTTGACTTTAAATATACTGCAGAAGTATAACTGGTTTATATTATTTAGGGCAGGGCTTTTCAACCTTTTCACCCATTGTACCACTTTTAGGATATGGCAACGTCCGAGTACCACCAATCACCTAGCAAGGTGTCAAAAACTTGATGACCCCCCAAAAAAGGTAAAAAGTGATAAAGTACAGGTAGTCCTCAACTTACAACAGTTCGCTTAGTGACTGTTTGAAGTTACAAAGCCACTGAAAAAAGTGCCCCCCCAAGCCACAGCCGAGCAAGACACTTGCCTGTCCACCCAGCAGCACTCTTCCTCCTATCTGAGGTTTTCATTGTTGTGAGCATTTCTGTTGAGGATTGGCAGCAGGGGTGGGGTGAGGGATGTTTGTTTTTTATTCCCCCCATCTGCTGGGTGGTTGCAGCAGGTTTTGGTCACTTCACATGACCCTGGGACACTATGTCCATCATAAATATGAATCAGTTGCCAAGCATCTGAATGTAAATCACAAGACCCTGGAGATGCTGCAACATTCCAGCTGATCGGCGCTTCTTCTGGGCTCAGCAGAAGTGCCAGGATCAGTGCTGCTTTCCAGCTGATTGGTGCTTCTTCAGGGCTTAGCAAAAGCACCAGGATCAGCGCCGAGCTCCAGCTGGAGCCTGGCACTGATCCTGGCGCTTCCGCTGAGCCCTGACAGCCCTGCAGCTCCAGCCATCTCTCGCTCAGGCTTGTGCGATGCTGCCACCAGTTCAGCTCATTCCCCTCCCCCACTAGGATGGTCATGTACCACCTGCCAGGTGCCAATGTACCACAAGTGGTATCTATACCACTGGTTGAAAAGCCCTGATTTAGGGGATATTTTTATACTAGCCATGAAATAGGCCATTTAGAGTTTTTGGCAGGGATAATACACCACCTGAATTCTATAACATATAGTGGATAATTTTACCATTAATGGCTGTGGAAAAAAAAATAATGAATAAGAGTTAGGCAACCCAGTTGACTTTTCAATAGTTTGTACAGAAGGCCTCGGAAAATAAAAACCAGCACAATGCAGCAACTCCCACAGTGATACTTGCTGCTTGAAATGGAAGTTCCACATCTTACAAAAATCTTGAGATTGCAACAGGAAGACATCAGATTGTAACATCAGCAGTTAAGATTTGGTTTTCTTTCCAGGCACTGGGACCAGAACACTGATGGAGTTAGCATGTGGTGGTTGGTACATAAATGTGAAGTTTATCAGGGTCTTAATGTTTATTGTTTTAAATTGTCTTTTTAGTGTACTGTGCTTTTATTATGTATTTTATTTTTTAAATAATTTTATTATTGTTGCCAAAAGTTCCTTCTGGTGGATTGGTGGTTATATAGATTTGGATTGATGATAGAAGTAGAGATGGAGATGACAGAGATGATATAGAGATAGAGATTAGAGATAATAAAGGCAGAGATAGAATGATGGTAATCCCACAGCAATGGAGTTGCTTACAAGAGGAAGGATTGACTCAGTCTATGCATCACAACCTGGAAATGGTCTATGTCTATTTTTTCTGCTTAGATTGAAATACTACTCACATATTATACTTCATGAAGTACCTTATGTATGGATAATGTAATCCTATTAAAATTGGTGAAAAACTATTCAGCAATATGTACGTGAAGAAAGTCATGATGAATTATGAAATCACTTGCACACCAAATTTGTTCAGTGCTTACACAAAAGTATTAGATTTCATACATCAGGGACATCTGCAATGGGGTATCAAGTCAAGAGAAAAGGCATAATTGGAAACCCTTCTGCCTTTTATGCATCCTCCTTTCAGGGGGGAAAGTTTTGGTGACATTGCCATGGTCACGTTTTCACTTTCTTGACTCCCACATGATTGCCCCTATTATATATGCCTAATATAAGAATGAAGACAAAAAATTCTGAAAGTGCTAACAGCTTTATGTCACACAAGCCAATGAGAGTCCCATTGCTCTTGTCCTTCCTCAGTCCTTCTTCCCCTCCCTCCCCATGCCTTCTCCTCCCTGTCCCACTCCATCTCTTTGTCCCCCTCCCCTTTCTCCTACCTTTCCCCCTCCTTCTCCTGCCTCTGCTTCTCTTGTCTCCATTTCCCTCATCCTCCTTTTCCCTTCCTCTCACTTACCTCTGCATGGATGAAGTTATGAAAACATTAACCACCCCCATGTGTTTCTATCTTCCCTTCTCCCTGTCCCACCCCCTTGCTCTTCTCCCCCTCCCTCTCCTCCTCTTGTCTCTTTTCCCTGTCCCCTTCCTCCTTCCTATCCCCCTGACTTTCCTGCCTCTGCGTCTCTTCTCCCCATTCCCCTCACCCTCCCTCTCTTCCCCTTATCTCTGATAATAACCTGCATGGACAAAGTCTTAGACATTAGAATTTCCCCCTCCATGCCCCTCTCCTCTTGGTCCCTTCTGCCTCCTCTCCCCTTGCTACTCCATCCCAATCCACTACCTCTTGATCCCCCATGCCTTCTCTTTCCTAGCCTTTCCCTCCTCTCACTTCTTTCCCGCTCCTCCTCATCCCTCTCCCTCCCTCTCCCTTACCTCTCATAATAACTTGGATGAAGTCATAAAGGCATTCAAATCCCTGCCTTCCTATTTGTGCCTAACCTCTATCTGTCCTGTCCCCCATCCCTCCCCTCTCCTACTGAGCCCATTCCATCTTCATCCCCCTCTCTTTCCCCTTCTTCATCCCTCTCCCTTCCCTTCCCTCCCTGTCATATCCTCCTTCCCTCTCCTATCTATCCTACCCTACCTTTTTGTCCCCCTTTCCCATTTTCCTTTCCCCCTCCCCTCCCCTTTTTACCTTTCTTCCCATTCCCCATACCCATTATCCTCCTTGTCCCCTCCCCCTGCTCCTGACCCTGGCTCTTAACCTTATCCTCTCAGCCTGTCTCTCCCTCTCGCCCATTCACCCTCACCCCCACTCTCAGCCTAACCCAAACTCTTATCCTCACTTACCCCTCTGAAAATTGACTATAAAAGAAGGAAGCTTCCTCAGAGTCCAGGAGCCCTATTGAAGAGCAACTTATTTCTAGGAAGACATCTTCACTCTGATAACTGACAGTAACTGACACTTTAGCCTGCAGGGATGAAGTCATAAAGCTATTAGAATCCCCAAGGAGATGATCTGCCTTCCTTATCCTCCTATCAAAAGGCACCTGCTCCTCCACCTGCTCCTCCACCTTTGTGACCTACACCCATGCCCCACAAAGGTATCTAGGAAGCTGCCAAACCAATCACTAAAGCTGCCTGTTTGCAGACGTGACTGTGTTTAGATTTGAAATAGATTTGTCCCCTTGAAATAAGCAGGACTAAATTTAACAGATCTCCATGATTTTAGTGCCACAATTTGACAAACTTTGAATACTTGGAAAGACCAATAGATTGTAAACCAATATTATTCGTCTTGTCCCATTTTAACACATTGCAATATATACTCTGCATTGTTTTCTGTTTGAAAAAGGGAAAAATCTTTAAAATGTATTACTTTTTTCTCCCATTGTTTGAAGTCTTTGTCTTCCACATTTGTCTCTGTCACCTTGCCTTAGTTAGTTAATGATGCACCTTCTGTTAGTTAATGATGCACCCTAATGATCAAAAAGGCAAGACACTATAAACAGTTGAGAAATGACAATGGAAATGGAATATAGAGGGCAAATTAAACTGCATGTAAATGTATCCTAGGGGATCAATCTGCTTGTGGGCATCAGTGACAAGACAGTCTCCTGCTTGTGCAGGGAGCTGGACTAGAAGACCTCCAAGGTCCCTTCCAACTCTGTTATTCCATTATTCCATAGAGTTACAACCTAGTTCTATATCTGTCTATTCAGATATAAACTTTATTGTTTAGTGTGGCTTCCTTCCCAGTAAGAGGGTAAATGCTGTAAATTTTTCAGGATTAAATATTTAGCAAACTAGAAATGTTGGTACCTTATAAATCTGTGCCTTTGCTTTAAACTAACTACCACCTACTTCAAATCAAACTTGTGTTCAACACTGGCCTTGAAAAATGATAAGTCAAGTAAATCTTACATCCATCCCTAAAGCTTAGAAGAGCTGTCAGCAAGTTGACTGAAAATCTGGTACAACAGAGAAACCAAATATAACTGTGAATCAAGAAGGAAGGTATGGAAACAAACTGAATCATAGTATCCCTCAGGCCATGAGGAAATAAAATATTATTTGGTACAGGCAGAATAATAGGAATGAATGACATCTTGGAACATTCTCAAAGGTGCTTTTAGCAACCATATCTAACAATAAAGTTAGATTTTTCATTGTGAAGGAAGGAAGGAAGATTAACCAATAGTCTGTAAAGAATTTATTAATCTCTCTCCATCATATTTTTTCTCTTCTTTGGAAAGTCCATTTGGAATGTGATGGCCTAAAGTTGTTATTTATAATTCAGCACAACTTTGCATTTGATAGTTTGTTCTGTTATTAAAGTGGAAGCTTACTTTCTACCCAAATTCCTAAAAATCACAAAATTAGGACAAAGATTCTTATCAAATCCCCCCCTTAAGAATTTGATGTTGAATATTTTCAAGATGATATCTGAACAGTTATCCAGTTCCTACTTGTTTTGGCTTAGCCAGGATGGCCATTAAAACAAACAACAACAACAACAACAACAAAACAACAACAACAAAGTTGACAATAAGAACATTTGGAAATACAGTATAGCTTTATGCTGGGAACAAAATATACAGATCACATTGTTGCTCTTCAGCAGATCACTGAGAAATGTATGAGTGTAAAAACAAAAGTCTGTTTCATATTCGTTCATTCTGAGAAGGCATATAACAAAATGATTAGGTTTGAACCACTGAATGTGTGTTGCTTAAATGTGGAGTTGACTGTTGGTAATAATAATAATAATAATAATAATAATAATAATAATAATAATAATAATAATAATAATAATAATAAAGTTGGAAGGGACCTTGGAGGTCATCTAGTCCAACCCCCTGCTCAGGCAGGAAACCCTATACCATTTTGGACAAATGGCTGTCAGTCTCTTCTTAAAAACTTCCAGTGTTGGAGCATTCACCATTTCTGGAGGCAGGTTGTTCCACTGATTAATTGTTCTAACTGTCAGGAAATTTCTCCTTAGTTCTAGGTTGCTTCTCTCCTTGATTAGTTTCCATCTGTTGCTTCTTGTCCTGCGTTCAGGTGCTTTGGAGAATAGCTTGACTCCCTCTTCTTTGTGGCAGCCCCTGAGGTATTAGAACATGGCTATCATGTCCCCCCCCTTGTCCTTCTCTTCATTAAACTAGACATACTCAATTCCAGCAGTCGTTCCTTATACTGTATGCTTTAGCCTCCAGTCCCCTAATATAATACTAGGCAGAAAATATTTAAGTCTTGGCATTAATTACTACATCTGGGGTACTTACATACACCACCACCATTTCTAGACCCAATCCCTCACAAAGCAAACTGCACTCCTTACTAGCACTGATGATTATCTAGTTTGGTTAATGAAACATCTGCAAGAAAACAAGCAAGCTCAGAGAGCACCAAGGATCCCTCATTTCAACCTTGAGCTACAAATATTCTCCTTTATTGGTACTTTCAACCCAATCAGAAATTAATTTAATGATAAAACTATTTTCTATTTTAACTATTTTCTATAAGCTCTTTATCTACACTGGGTTTTATTTAAAGTCCAGTTTTTCTATATTTTCATATTTTTCTATTCCATAGCTCCAAAACTTTGTGGCTCCTCCAAAATTTTGAGGGACTACCTCCAAAATAGATCTTCCCATCCCATTGGGTCTGGCAAGAAAGGAATGCTCTGGGTCTTGTCTGCTAAGGGGTTATGTTTAGCGTGACCAGGAAATGAACCTTTTCTGCCATGGCACACAACCTCTTAAGTGAGATTTCAATCTTCCAAAAGTCCCTCAATGCATACCAAAAAACAGTGAACTTCTAGGAAGTCTCCCAGTTCTATTTCTACCATTCTGATCTTGTATTTAAAAGTCTCTATGAGTTGTAAAGCTGGGGATTTTCTCAAATAACTATGATCTTGGTGGCGTATTTCTGTTAATTGAGTTGGGAAAATGACAAGAGAAACTGTAGAGAATCCATATAAGAGGACATATGCTTCATGAATAAAATAGTACTTATGGGCATGTGAATGAGAGTGTGAAAGAGAAATGGTGACTTGATCCTAGAAGCCATAGGCACTGTAGAACAGAGATCCCTGAAGCCCACTTCTGGGCCATGGCCTATTTGGAATTGGCCACGAATGGTTGGCTGGAGCACACACACACACAACTCATACTTGGGCAACCAGTGGGCTAGGTGGCATTCATGTATGTGCACCCTGGCCTTCTGCTTGTTCAAGTCAAGCTTTATGCCTGTCTGCCGGTCTGCCACTTGTGCAGTGCAGTTCCCCCCTTCCCCTTCCAGCTGGGCTGCCAAGCCGCAAAGGTTGGGGACCATTGCTGTAGAATGAAACACTTCTTGTCAGTGGGAAAATATTTTGTCCACAAGGTCTGTGAACCACAGCAGTACAAAGAAATCCACAGTATTGCTACCGTTCCAATAAATGAGAGCAAAATCAGAAATACAGTACTTGCCCTGAGCTCTCAAAATAGATATGGCTGTAAGAGAAGTTCAGACTGGAGCCTATTCAAAACAAAAGATTGCTTTGAAAGTTCCCTAAATATTTTATTGTTGAATTGCCCAATTCAACTTTTTTCAATAATAACAAAAAAGGTTTTTTTAAATGAATATAACCTAATATAATACAATATGATACAATTCTCATTTTATTTCTATATTGGTCTTTCTCATCCATGAGCCAGAGCAGTTTACAAGAGAATATTAAAAGGGTTCTTAAATAAAATCATGCAATAAAGCCAATAGTCTTAAAAATAATAAACACATAAATTATAAATGTTCATTGAAAAAAAAATAGACAATATAAATGTCAGTCTAGCTCGAGAATAGTTATTACCTTACAAATAAAGATTTGAAAAAGTGCTTAGCTAAGAATGTAACATTTTTCAGGACACTTTTCAGACTATACAGATTACGTGACACTGTGCAATATCCTACCAGTTGTGTCTAGTTATGACAACCCATGATTGTAAATGTAACATATGGGCCAAGTCTTGAGCTCTGTTCAGTAAGCCATATCAACTATAATCAAAGTATTATGGCAGAAAATTAAAGTATAAATGGCATAATGTCCCCGAACTGGGTCACTGTGTGTGAGATGGGTGCTATATAAATTTGTTTAATAAATAAACACCATTCTATCCGAGGCTACTTTCATTTACTGTATATCATTGGTTTTAATTTAAATCAATTATGCTTCGGGAAGATGGAGTTATGAACTAAAGCTTTCCTACCATTAACTGCATGACTTAGTCACAAACAAACCAGGTGCATTTTTTTCCAAGAGAAATACATTTTTTCTTGCTATTTTTATCTTCATTGTGCATTACTAGAGAGCTATGCTCTCAATAATGCCCTGGTAATTAATGAAATAATGCAGACCTGGGCAGTTTCTGGCCCTTGGGCCACATCCTGACTTTTGGCTGTCCCTGTCCTTCCCACATGGGTTGGTTTTATTTTGAAGGCGACTGTTATTTTTTAAGTTTACATGTGTGCATGCATGCATGCCTATGCACCTTCAGAGTCCTATTGATTTGGCCCTCCACAACAGTCCCATTTTCTAATGATGCCCTTGGGAAAATGAATTACCCACCCCTGAAATAATTGATGATTATACTTAAAAATATTAATATTTAAAAGAAGGGCTGGGAAACTTTTAGCTACTAGTTCTCTGGACAAGTTGGAGGTCTGTTTGTAATTACAAAAATGGTGGTGAGATCAAAAGAGCAAACTTTTTGCTCTGTTTTGAGCTGCTTAGATTCTTTAATGGGAATGGGAATAAGAAGCTTTTAGGAGACAAACTGCTCTCATGTCTATCCTTTAAACTTTTAGCTTTCCCTGTAATGCTCCCCCACCCTCCAAATTCTTCAGCAAAGTGTCTCCAGCACAATACTGGCCATTTTTATAGCTTTGGATTGTTTGACAAAGATGGAAATGAGAATGCTTTGCCTCTCAGAGATCTCTTATTTCTTTTCCTTTCTTATTTTTAGAAAAAAACAAAACAAGAAACAAAACAAAAACACATTGCAAAAAAAAAATTGCACTACTGAAAATTGGCCATTTTGCCTCTAAGTTTTGCATGATGATTTCAGGCTTCTGGTGGCTGCACATTGCCTGAATATCAGATGCCTGCTTCTTACAATTCTTTGTTATAATGAGGCTAAAGCCTTGTCTGCTACAGTTTGATCTAGCAACCATCCTTTATGCTTTTGCAGTCTCAAATCTTATCCACTATAATGAGCACTTCAAGAGGCTATTCTTGAAGAACATCCATTAGATGTAGGCTTCTTCCTAAGTCAACATGGAATCTAAAATGTGTTCCATCTGGTATTTTTGTAAAATGTTTTCATGTCACCTCTAAAGTAAGACTCTGTTTCCTTCTCTCTAAATAATGCAAGCTTTTGTAAAGTCAGCAGGAGAGAAGTAATTTCTAACTTGGGACACAGAAATTTTGATTGATCTTGTATTTCTTGTGACACCAGTTATTTAACTGTTATTGCAAGGCTATCATTTCATTATGACTTTTTTTGGAATAAATTTTGACTGCAAAATAACGTGAACTATAAAACTAGGCCTAGGCTTCTAACTGTTCATGTCTGCCTTGGCTCAAACTCTTGCCAAAAAATTGATAAACAGAGACCTTTTTTTATTGTGAAGTAATTGTGCTTGAGGCATTAAAATACTAAGGCTATAAAGTGATTTATCTGAGATTTATGGGCTAACTCTGGTTTTTACAATGGAATGTGTGCTGCTACTTTTGGCCATCCATTGTTTTAGTATTTTTGCCTACTACCGTATAAGAGCAGGCTTTTTCACACATTTCCTCAAATAATATACTTACCACATCCATTCTGTGCTTTCCCCTTTCATGATTCAAGAGATTAAGTTGTGAAAATGTATATTTAATTAGTATGTGTTCTCTTGTAATCAGTATAATAGTACATAGCCTTAATTGTATGAGTTTGTTGCCATGGAGTTCCTACCATGGTAATAAATATGTGTAGATTACCCATTATGAAACAAAGCATTTCTGCAGCACTGACTTAGGTTGTATTTTATTGATTTGTGATACAATTATTAAGTGGGTAGCATACTTGGGGAAAAGGCAAGAACTGAATTGGTTTGGAAACTGAAACACCTAGTGCATACTCAAAACTCATGAGTAAGTTATGGACAAAGAATTGGTAATAAATAACTTAGAAAAATAAATAGATCAAGAATAAGTCAACTGAAATTGTTGTACATTGTATATTCATTCTTCTAAAATTATGTAAAGGAACTCAACATTCTACCTAGCATGACAAATATTTGAAAACTGATTAGAACAGGACAAGGTTTGATATATATGAGAAGCTGGCAGAAGAAAACTGAGTATAAAAAACCTTGGATTGCCTTAATCTAGCTCAAACTAGGGGGAAAACTGTGAAAATAAATTCCCCAGTGCACCCTTAAGGGCAAGGCATTTGGGCAGTGCTTCTGAACACAGATGGTCCTCAACCTACAAACTGTTTGAAGTTATGATGGTGCTGAACAAATGGTGGTTGCACCCAGTTCTTGTAGGTCTGGCTATTCAAATACTCCCACAGCCATGTGATTGTGATTTGGACTCTTGGCAACTGGCTTGCACTTACAACCAGTTTTAGTGCCCCACAATCATGTAATCATCATTTGCAATTTTCCCAGTTGGTTTTCCCAGAAAGTCAATGACAGGTAGTCATTGCCAGATAGGCAGGTCACAAGTTGCTGGAGTAAGTCTCCCCAACCAACACATCCTCTCCTAGTCTTTCTATGCTTCCCCTGCACACACTTTTCCTGAGCCCCCCTGTGCCTCTCCTGCACCTTTGTGCACCCACTCACATTCTTGTGCACTCTCCCTGATCCTCATAATGCCTTCTCCATGCTCCTCACACCCTCATGCAACCTTGCATAACCTCCCTGACCATTGCCATGCCTCCCTTGCACTCTTGTGTATCTTTCTTTATCCTCATTTCCTTAACACATTTTTCCACCTGGAAAAAAAAATTGTCGATCTGCTGACCTCCTTATGAATGGTCTGGGACCTGCAACATTCTGCAGCTTCTCACTTTGACTTGGTTGTGGGAAGCCAGCAGGAACTTGCCTCACTTAACATCTATGGGATTCAATTAACAACAACAACTGGGATTGCTAAGATTGCGGTCATACTTTACAGCTAAATTGCTTAGCGATTGAAATTCTGGACCCAGTTGACATAAGTCAGGGACTGCCTATATTGTTGAATGTTCCATTCTAAGCTCCAGGCTTCTTGGTTACATGACTTAGAGAGGAGCATATACTGTCTGACCTATGCTGCTCAGTGCAGTCATTCAAAACACTGTGTGAGTAGAAATACATACACACCACATTAGTTTGTCCCACAAAAGAAAAGGCAGACGATTCCCTATGTTCACTGCTGGTAAAGAATGAAAGAAGTAAAATGCCAGAAGCTATACTCTTTATTTTTTCTCTGCCTTGTTCTAGCTTCCAGCCTGAAGAAATTTGAAAAGAAAACATTTCAAGATTCTACTGCCTGTGTATCCATCAGCAAAACTACTCTGAAAACAGAAAGAACTCAACCAAATTTGGTTTTTATCTTTGGGTGTGTGTCTGTGTGGGGGTAAACTAGCAAAAGAAAATCAAGTTCAAAAGTATAAGCATGAGATACAAAAATTGTCAGATCCAAACCCAAAGACTACGTAGCAAGATCCAACCAAGTACAGCACTTTATTTGCTTACAACCAAGGATGTTGCCACACTAAAGCTGTATTTTCTAACCCAGAGGTCCCCAATCTTTTGGGCACCAGGGGCCAGTTACATGGACACAGGTTTTTCCACAGACTAGAGGGGTGTAGTTTTGTATGCTGCCTGCATCCTGCGGATGGGGCTTTGCTTGTTTGTACATACTGGTTGCTGGTATGCCGTGGCCCAGTACCAGTCCATGGATCAGGGGTTGGGGACCCCTGTTTTAACCTACCAGATGTATCCTGGGAGATAATAGGGTATGGCTACCATGAACTTCTTCTCCACCCAGCTCTGACTATGCAGTCCTTTAATACATTTCTCTGTCTATGTTGTCAAAACTCACCCTCCAGGTGCACATTACATCACAAGAATGTTCTAAAACACATTGTTGAAGCAGAAAGCACACCATTCCTTCTTCAACTGATTACTGTTATTATAGTACTGTGAGTTGGATCTCAAGTTCCATCTTCACTCATACAACAGATGGGACAATATCTTCTACTACCTCAGATTCATCCCATAGTATTTCAAAAGCTTTTTCCCCCATTACTAAAGTTTGGCAGATTTTCATATATAGCATGAAGTAGCAAATGAAGGTGAGTAAGAGGAGAACTTTCAATGAATGTCAAATCAAACCTCTTTGTAGATAGAAAGTTTAGCTTTGATAAGAGTCAATGATTTATAAGATTACATAAATAATTTCACCTAGATTTTTCCTGGAATGACATGTCAAAAATATCTCTGACATATTCATACACTTTAATTTTGTCTATTAAGAGATTTCACCTAGGTATATGAATGCGTCATGTAGTTTTTTTTATATGACATTCCAGGAAAAAGCTCATCTCATTTCCAACATGTCTTGGTTGTTCTAAGTTATTCTATTAATACAATCTTCAAATAATTGGAACAGGCCTGGCATCAATAACTGCATCCTAAAGCAGTTGCCAAGGTAGTTTGACTCCCAAACTTGTAATATTTGTAGTATTTCACTCGTTTGGCATTTTTAAATCAACCTGGAAAACAGGGTACTTGTAATGATAAATGGACCAATTTGGTCTTCATTTTATTCTATTATTCTGTACTAATATATCTTGCAGAGTTTCTCAAATGAATTTCAAAATGGTAGCCATACAGCTTGCCACTGTTTCCTAAAGTCTGTTTTGTCATTACCTGACAAGGATGTGTACTGCAAATCCATCAATCTTAATGAAAATTGCATGATCACATCAAGATTCTTCTCTGGTTGGTGAATTAATGTACACATGAAAAGTAGACTGAATGAATTCTTAAAATCAAAGACAGAGAAAAACCTGATTACTAACATTTTCTTATCTCCTCAAAAACAAGACTGAGTTAATGAGAATTCCCAAGTATGGCAAGAAATGCTGATGAAGAGAATTTTGTAATCATCCCTTGTGTAGTTGTGCTTGGTCCTCAATTCTGAGTCAATTGAAGCTGTTTATCTGTTTTCTACATCTTTATTAGTAGAAGTATTCCTTGAAAGTTACAAAACATCCATTGGCAAAAAACTGAAAAACTCTTTGTATTGTAACTCTCTTGTGATCTGTCAAGGATCAAATTAAGGTGATAAAGTTGGCCATTCTGACATTATATGCTTGTTGAATTTAATATATTGTTTTATCTTCTGTCCTACTTCTTTTCCTACCATTATGCCTGAATCACAACAATCACTCTTTCAGTTGTAGTTTAACTAAATCAATGGTGTTCATTATAATTCAGATGGGATTTTGCACTTGCCATGCTGGAGAGCAATGTGAGATAATTATTTTTAATTTAAAATGCATGCTTTACATGAGTGTGATGAGGGTTAGAGTAAAGGTTAGTGATTGAGTTAGATGGAAAGAAAATGATTGCTTTTTAGATTTGCCGTGTTGAAACATACCTTTTGAGTAACAAATAATGCTCTCATTTTCATTCTCTTGAAATTAAAAGATTTATATGTATGATGATACTTTTTCTTCTATGAAAATAATGACCAATAGGAATTGATGTCCAAATGATTTCAGAAACATTTGGGATAAATCATACAAACTTACTAAAATCAAATTTGGCACCTCAAGGCCAACTTTTCCAAATGCTGTTAAATTCATTGTATGGTGGTTCATATATGTATAACACCACAACCTTTCTTTTACTTATCTCTGGTTGATAGTAGTATGATAACAATCCCAAAGTTGCTTTTTCACAAGGCAACTGGACTTTCTTGTTTTTCTTTGAAGACTTTTCACTTATCATCCAAGAAGCTCCTTCAGCTTCAGAACTGAAGTCCCAGTTGCCTATAAAAAAGCACCTTTGGGACAACTATGACCTGGATGACTGAGAATCTCCATAGACATTTAAGATATCAATCACTCACCTGTTCCATTATTAATCTTAAACTGAAAGTATATTTAGCTATTGCTTAGCTATTGCTTACTATATATCTTGATTTGCAAAACAGACAGCATCTGAGAAACCAAATTAGATAGTTTCATGTTTAGTGTCCTGTCATAATTTCACTGAGGTGCTTGGATAAATCTTTGTCTTTCCCCCTCACCCCACCCCCTTAGGTAAAGAAAGAGAAGTCCAAAGGGAGGTATGGAATAATACTTTAGGTGTTGCCTAAATCTGTGAAGGAGCTTACTGGATGTTTTTAGTCCATTTACTTTCTCACAATCTCAGGAAGATATTGAGGTAAAACTGACAAGAGTTTTCTGTATTGAACTCTTGGACTAACAATATGACCATAAATCAATTTATTTATAATACATGCTGGGAAATTTTGACAAATATTTTCAAAAATGTAAAAAGGTTTTGATTAATGTTGTATAAAATTTCAATAAAATACCTTCCATTTTTAAAATTCTGAATTAAACAGCATCTTGAGAAGGAAAAATAGAATTTACCACATTTTTCTGGTACTGTTGCCTTTAAATTTGAGGCACCCGATTTAGCATGGAACAGGGGAGGAAGCTGTTGGGAATTTGGTCTCTGAATTTAGGAGAAAGACGCTAACTGTACAAAGTGAATCCCCTCACCCCTCCTCCCAGTATGAACCACAAATTGGGCAAATCAAGAACTGTTTATTAAGAGTGGGGGGGAAGTCTCTATATAGGTACAGAAATGATTGGTGTAAAATATTGGTATATGTGGTGTGTCAGAAAACAAGAATAAAAGACACCAATTAGATGTTAAAAAGGCAGACACCCCTAAAATTTATTACATCTTCACTTTTCCCAGATAGGCTTGTTTCTTTGATACTCATATCATGAAAGGACTCCAGAATATACTGATTAGTTTATGAATTACCTAAAAAATAGCTAATTAAAAATGGCTGTGGCTGAAAAGAAACATGATTTCCTGCATTTCAAAAGCAGACACAGGTGCTTTATGGGAAAAAAACCTTACAATAATGCCCAGGATTCCAGATAACAAAACCCTCATTTGGTTCTCAAGCTATTAATAGTTTGCTGAGCCACTTTTATATTTAGTAAGCAAGTAGTTAACATCTGAAATTGCCTGGGATCTATGGGGTATTCTGTGAGGCCAAACTAAGAGAATAATGGCAACATTGGGTGACAAGCAAACATTAAAAAAGTACATTGTATAATAAATGTTTCACTCAACTCCAACCCTGCAGCTAAGAAGTGTGTCAATCCCACTGGATTGGTTGGCCTTCCTTTGTTCTTAAAAATATTCTTTGTCCCTAGTCAAGGAGGTAACTATTCTAGCTAATTTATGTTGTTGTGTAATTAAGTCTTCATGAAACATGCAACAGCTCTGAATAATGTACAGACACACACCCTCCCCATGTTGTCCTAGTAATTGATCAAAGTCCAGCCTATTTTGCTAAAGTGGAAGTGGTGTTTTGTATTAATACAAGTATGACAGAAACACCATTTGTGTGTTTGGGCTGTTCATTTGGAAGGAAGAAAAGAAGGAAGGAAGGAAGGAAGGAAGGAAGGAAGGAAGGAAGGAAGGAAGGAAGGAAGGAAGGAAGGAAGGGAGGGTCTGAAAGAAAGGAAAGGAAAGGAAAGGAAAGGAGGAAAAGGGGGGGAGAGAGGGCCCTTTGACTAAAAAAGAGAACAGTTCCCTGAGCTTCAAAATAAGGCATGGAAGTCAAGATAAAATGCTAATATCACTCCTATTAAAAAGAATAGTGGAAAAAAGCCACATAAAGCTGAATCAGAAGGTTTTTTTTGTTTTTTTTTTTTTGTTACATTGGGCTTTATTTTCACTACAGAAAAGGCAGTAAAACCTTCTTACTCAGATAACAATGTACATTTTGACCATAGCAGGGAGATGGGAACTATTTGATTGGCTTGCCCAGAAGTATTTGAAAACTTTATGGAAGCTCTGGCAGGCAGTTTTGTGGAATATCTGATTAACCACTGGAACAAGTAATCAAATGCAGTTCTAGACAAGCTTGCTCCTGAATGTCCCCTTCTTGTCCAGAGAAGAGCAACTAAAATGATCAAAGTCCTGGAGACTAAAACATATGAAGAACGGCTGCAGGACTTAAGTTTTGGCTTGTCTAAAGAAAAGGAGAAACAAGGGCAACATGATAGCAGTATTGCAATATTTGAGGTGCTGCCACAAAGAAGAGGGGGTCAAATTATTCTCAAAAGCACCTGAGGGCAGGATGAGAAACAATGGTTGGAAACTAATCAAGGACAGAAGCAACCTGGAATTAAGGATTAACTTCCTAACAATGAGGACAATCAACCAGTGGAACAGCTTGCCTTCAGAAATCGTGACCGCTCCATCACTGGAGGATTTTAAGAAGAGACTAGTCAGTCACTTGTCTGAAATGATATAGGTTCTCCTGCTTGAGCAGGGGGCTGGACTAGAAGACATCCAAGATCCCTTCCAGCTCTATTCTATTCTATTCTATTCTATTCTATTCTATTCTATTCTATTCTATTCTATTCTATTCTATTCTATTCTATTCTATGGGGGCTGCTGTTCAATAATTATATGAAACTATTTATAGAGGTAATCTGTCAACATGTCTACACAGTAACATACTTATGAATTGGACAGAAAAAAATTGAAGGAAGGAAGGAAGGAAGGAAGGAAGGAAGGAAGGAAGGAAGGAAGGAAGGATACAACTATAATATCATTCAAAATTATTAATTTGAGGAAGACTGGGTGTCAACACTGTAAACATTGGATTTTCCTGCTCTGACAACTGATGGAAATTGCATCCATTTTCTCTTTGCTTTTAACATGCTTTTTCTGGTATTTAGAAATTAGGTGCAGAAGGGGGGTGGGGGTGGGATGAAAGCTTGAGCTCACTTAGCCATAACAATAATGCTGCTTTGTGGGAACCCAAGGACGAACTGATAATGTTTTGGTGGGCTGATGAGCTAGGGAGAAAGCCTGCCTTTTAGGCTAATTGGAGAATGTGATTTATGACAGCTTATTGCGGTGAGAATTGCACTTTGTTACTTTGTATCCCGGGGAAGGGAATTTAGTTTTTGGGTTCAACTATGTAGTGCCGATACTTTGTTTCCTGAATAAAATGTTCTTTAAGGAAGAATTTTTGCCTTGAAGTTCTTTTGATGGGTTTCATCTATTGGAACCATGACACTGGGATTAAATAATGTTGTACCTTGCACTCCTAGGTAAACAGAGTCCTATCAGGCTTCATTGAGAAAACTGCATCTGAACTGCATAGGGTTAGCATCTGTAGGAAGTCAGCACTCCCCCTCCCCAGAGAATGAAATATTTTGGGGACTATTAAAAGAGGCAGGATAGAATATTTCCTCTAGAGGAAAAATGGAGAAAAATCTTAACAAAGGCAGAAAGCAAGCCAAAAATTGAAAAGATTAGCTCAGACAAATATCTAAGATTTGCATTTCCCCTTTTGCCTATAGAGCCAGCCATGATCCCTACATGACCACACAGGAATCTGGCAACAGCCGTTAGAATATTAAAGGACATGTTCTTGCACAGGAACAGGCATCTCAGATGCAAAGCCCAAAGAAGGTGTAAAAACCCACCTAGTCTCAACTCCATTTTGTCAGCTGTCCCAGAGCTGCATGCTGTTGTTGGTTCTGCTCATCAATAAACCTTGTTTCTTAAGCAGCATCCATTTTATTGTCAGATGGGAACTGGACCTGATTTTTTTTCAACACATCATACAGCAATCTGTATGACAGAACAATTGAGAAGATTGACTTATAATGCTTTGAAGACCTGATAAGAGTTTTTTTAGAACCACTGGAAGCCAGGTGTATCTATCTAGTCCAGTATCCCTCTATACCCACAGAGGTTCCCCCCCCATCAGATAGAGCCTGATCATTTTAAACACTGGGGATTAAATTCTGTGTGGAAAGCCCATGTTCTGCCTTTGATCAGAGATCCTTCTTCAGTTCTTTCTAAATTATGTTTCATAGCTGTCTTCAATCTATGACTGTTTGGCTCACAGCTTGAATTATATGGCAGTCACATTTAAAATTCACCAGCAAACACAATGCTATTCAATTCTGAAAAGCCGTCTTAGTAAAAACATGCTATTTACAATGTTATTTTAAATACTACAAAGGTAATCTCAATGGAGAAGCATTATGAGAAAAACTGCAGGTTTTTCTGTACTGTGGGGATCCTCATTTGTAAGTGACTTTTATGCTTTGATCCAGCAACCACATGCCTTTATGTGCAGTAGACCCAAAAGATGTTTGCAACAATTGCCCTCAAGTGCATTTCTAAGATGATCATTTGGGTTAAATGCCCTATTTCGTATGCATGAAAACTGGCAGGGGACCTACTTAGGGTGCACCTGGCCTTGTGGGAAGATTTAAAAAAGAGTCTCTGTGAGGTTTTTCTGCCAAGGAGCTATACAAATGCTGTAAATTCCTTACTCTACCTGTAGAACTTGTGCAAAAGCTGAAATCCTATCAAACTCATCTAAAACATATAAAAAGAAATTGCTTTATGGCAAGTTAGACTTGTGGATCATTTGTTCAGCATCTGCTTGTTTACCAACCCTAGCAGCAATTTTCCAGGGCTTCTGATAGTTACTTTTTTCATCATTTGCAACAAATGACTTGCACTATCACAAAAGATGCTCTTCTTTCAGAATCCAAGTAATAATCTTTTTTCTCTTCCCAGATAATATAAGATATTATAGACCAAGGCAAACCAATCTCCTCAATCACATTAAGAATACTTTTTCAGTTGATATTTAATAGCGATAGCATTTAGACTTATATACCACTTCACAGCACTTTATAGCCCTCTCGAAGTTGTTTACAGAGTCAGCATATTGCCCCTAACAATCTGGCCCCTCATTGTACTGACTTTGGAAAGATGGAAGGCTGAGACAACCTTGAGCCGATGAGAATCGAACTGCCAAACTGTAGGCAGTCGGCAGTCAGCAAAATTAGCCTGCAGTACTGCATTCTAACCACTGCACCATGATGTTTGTGTATCCTGCAACTATTTGATCAAGGCTAATTTGCAATGAATACTTGGGATGGTCGTAGTGATATCTGCAACATGGATGAAAAAGTAAATATCATCAAATGAAGAGTACAGTTTATGAAAGGAAAAATACTCAAAAGAAGGGAAGACATATTACACTGAACATAAAAATCATACATCCATAAATAAAATTGTGGCATAAAAATTCCGTTGAAGGCATTTGAGTAAGAATAAAATGAATGAAAAACAGGTGATATTCTTCTAGTTTAGTTTCTAGAGTGGCTGGGCAGACAGAAGAAATAAACGACATCTTTCTGTGTCAGATGACCAAACTTTGTAAGAGACTTGCAGTGGTAACAATGGGACATCTGCTGCAAATGAAATGGCCAACATCTAAGAAATTCCTATTCTTTCTTACTGAAAAACTTCATTTATCAGAAATCTGACAGGTTTGAGACCCGAGCGCTCTGTGTCAGGGTAAATTTCCATTACTTGACATAGCTGCTGACCACCTAACAGTTTGAAAGCAGGCAAATGCAAGTATGGTAGATAAATAGGTACTACTGTGGTGGGAAGGAACAGCATTACAGGCATTTCAGCATATAGTCATGCTGGTCAAATGACCATGGGAATGTCTTTGGACAATGCTGGCTCCCTTGGCTAAGAAACAGAGATGAGCACTGCCCCTTAGAGTCAGATGTGACTGGATAGGGGAAAACTTTATCTCTATCTTAAAAGGAAATAGGGAATCTGCTGTCTTGGACTTAATTACCAATATGGAGGAACTAGCTGAAGAAATGGAGGTGGTTGAAACCTTGGAGTAAAATGATGAAGCCATAATAATATCAAGGCATATGAATATTCAAACGTATATATTGGATTTCAGAAGAACAGATTTTTATGAACTTAGATGGAAGGCACGTCTGCTTGAAATCTTGCAAAAGATAAGTATCCAGGAAAGGTGACAAAAAGACAATTACAAACAATTCTTAGTTGAAGGAAAACAGAAAAACAGAAAAACATCTAAAGACCAAGAACATATATGAACTTTTCTAAAAATGCTAACAGACATGTACATGGAATTAAAAAAAATGTATATATAACAAAGAAGATTATGAGGCAATTGCCAGAAATTGTAGGGATTGTTTCAGAAAAGCTAACTTGTTGACATAAAGTTGAAAGCAATGCCAGAAAAACTAAAATGGGTTTTTGAAAATCAAAAAGAAAGACAAAAATACTAAGAGTGCACTGCAAGAACAAAGAGATAAGCTGGTAATGGTTGATGAAGATAAGTCAGGATATCTTAATTCATAATTTATGTATGTCTTCTCTTAGAAATGAAACAAATCCCTAATGGATCATTGATGGGCCACTATTTAAAGGAGCAGAGCTCAGGGTAGACAAAAAAGGGATAGAAGTTAACTTAAAGTCTCCAGGGCCAGATGGATTATACACTAGGGTAATAGAGGAACTAATGAATATGGTCATGAAATCATCAAGTATAATCTTTGAGAACTCCCAGAGAACTGATAAGGCCCCTGATGATCAGAAGAAAATAAGTGTTGTCCCTATCATGAAAAAAGAAAAAAAGAGAAGGGAAAGAGAAGGAGAAGCACCAGACAGTTACAAACCAGACAGTCTGACATCTCTTTTAGGCAAGATCCTGAAACTTCTGGGTGAGATCATTCATCAATTTGGGATTCAATATCATCAGTATGCTGATGATACTCAATTATACGTCTTTTGAATTGAGGCCAGCCAAATACAACTTTCAGGATTCTGTCTCAAGCTTAGAGACTATGTATATGTGAATGAAGAAGAATCATATCTGACTCAGTCCTATCACATGTTTTATGAGCCATGTAGATCAGTGGGTATTTCATCTTGCCCTTGGATGGGTTATCACGTCTCCCTTCAAGACTGGAATGCAATCTTGGGGTCATCCTGGGTTCACAATTCTTGCTTGAAGAGCAGTTCTCAGCTGAGACAAAGAAAATCTTTGCACAACCATCTGGTGCACCAATTGCACCCTTTCCTAGGTTGAAGGATCCTTCACATAATCACTCATCCCATAGCCATCTCTCAGCTTGACTACTGCAATGTGTCCTATGTGTTGCTCTTCTCAAAGTTTACCTGGACATTTTAAGTAGTATAGCATGCAGTAGTGCAGGCCACAGCAGCTGGCCTTTGGTTATCCAATATCCAGCTGTGACTGCAGTTTCCAAAGTTTGCAAGCAACATATTTGCAAACATATGGGGGTCAACTTATTTTCCAAAGCACCAGAAGGCAAAACAAGAAACAATGGATGGAAATTAATTAAGGAGAGAAGCAACCTGGAATTAAGGAGAAGTTTCCTAACAGTGAGAACAATTAACCAGTGGAACAGCTAGCCTTCAGAAGTTGTAGGTGCTTCATCACTGGAGGTATTTAAGAAAAGACTGGACATCCACCTGTCTGAAATGGTACAGAGTCTCCTGCTTGAGCAGTGGGTTGGACTAGAAGATCTCCAAGATCCCTTCCAGCTCTATTCTGATTGATGGATTAATTGATATTCAGGGCTGCCATGATGGTGATGGGGAAGTCTGTTATAGAATTTTCATCCTCTGCCAATCTGAGGAGTGCATATTTAGAGGTAAGAATATGGCCACATAATTGGAATAGTAATTTGATGACAATTAGCACACTTGTCATGAATAGCAGCAAGTGACAGCTTAAACTGTGAATCCAGTGTCTCAGTAATTTATGTTAATGAGTCATCCAGAGAAGAGAACAACAACACAAACTGCAGTTTTTATGGTTTTCCTGGAAACGTAAAGAATATACAACTTTCCTAATAAGGACCCAAATGTACAGGGAGGTCATAAATGATTGCACACAGCTGGGACATATGTAAAAATAATTTGCAGAACAAAAGAACTGAGGACATAATAATGGAATTTTGAACTGATAGGGGTTCCAAGAACAGCTCTGCACAGGTTAATAAAACAGGTTTAAAATGGTATAATGCTCCACCATAAGAAACTGTGTCAGAGTGCTCTCCACCTGAGTGATTTATAATTCTCAGAGAGAGATACTGAGAGAATTGTTTTGTTACAAGGTTAATAGTGCAGTAATTGAAATGAGTGCATGTTCCACTGTGAGGGACAATGAGACACAGACAGAGAGAGAACCCCCTCTTCTATTAAAATTGTGAAAATGCATAGGAAAATTAGAATTGCTCATGAATTGTGATGTTCATGTTCAAAGCTTTTTTTTTAAAGAAAAGTAAGGCAGCTGTGCTGCACAATCAGTAAACACATGCTTAATTTTCGCCTTAATTTTCTACAGGGGAAAAAAAACAGGTCTGTTTTTCTCTCCCTATTTTTTGTTTGTTAGATAATGCTATTTCTCAGGACAGCCCTCCCCAGCTGGGAGTCAGTCATGTCTCCATGATCCAGCCAGTCATAGATTGCAAAGTTTCAGATTCGTTGCCAATATGGCCAGTCACAACAATCTGGAAAACAACCTGGCAGGGGAGGCTGATCTGTGCTACTCTTGTAAGTACTTCGTCCTTGAGTTATAGTCTTAGGTGGCGTATCTTATTAACACAGTGAGAGCTCTGATATACAAAACTTGGGATCTTGATCATTTACCCCAGGTAGGACTTGCCTGTCTAATCCAAGGGAACAGAGAAATTCTCTTGAAATGTCTGAATTTTTCCAAAGAAGTATAACTGAAGGGGGCGGAGAGTCAGATATTCTTGGTGAGAGCTCCTTTTCTCCCAAATAGTTTGCCTCCTGAAGTAACAAAAGCTTTCCCTCTCACAGCCTTTTACATCCTGTAAAAACAAACCCCCTGAAGGTCTTTGGATTTGATGGCTATTCAGCTGTTGGCACTTGGTGTGATTGTTGTGACTATTTTAATTACCAGATATTTGATTTAAGGATTTCATTGTAATGTTGCACTGTATGTATATATCACTGTTCCTGAAGTGGTTCAGTGAGGGATTGCAAAAGTGGCTCGGAAACTGTCACAGAACATTGTGAATGAAGGTCACATAGCAGCAACCCCATCCCCTGTCCACAGAAATTATAGACCTAGAAATATCTTTACTAAAAAAAGACTTTTTTAACAGAACTCTAATGGCAAAAGGGATTGAATAAACAATCATAGTCCTTCACATCCAAAATGCTCAGCTCACAAAAACTCAACCAGCTTAAATTATAGGCAACAGAAAGCAAAGTGGAAATAAGGTACAAAAAAGTCAGACAAATGTGGTAAAAGGGTCAGGATCATTGGCCAAGGAACTGAGGAACATCCCACTTCTGAACCAATTTGTTGATAATTTAAACATTGAGGAAGATGTTCAGTTGTAGCTGTGTTTTGTAAAAGTCACCAAAGATTAAAGAAATAGATTTGTGATGTGATAAATTCTAAAAGCTGAAGAGGATAATGAGATCCTGCTGGGATTTCCACTAACCTCTGTCTGTCTGTCTGTCTGTCTGTCTGTCTGTCTGTCTGTCTGTCTATCTATCTATCTATCTATCTATCTATCTATCTATCTATCTATCTATCTATCTATCTATCTATCTATCTAATCTGAAATCTCAGTGAATTTAAGAGCCTGATTTGTATAACAGCTAATGCAATTTGGCATTATTTAATTAACTTTAATTAATTACATTAATTAATTAAACATTTACCACATGTAAAGTTTGGAGTATCAATGGGAAGAGCAGAATAAGCCAAGTGTGTACTATTCGGCTGTAATATTAAGCACACTTATATCAAAATAATAATAAACAACCCACATATCAAAACAAACTGTTTTTATATGGACACCAGATTCTCAAAGACAAAATCTAGTTATTTGTAATTGTCAGGTTCTCTCCTTTGCACATATCTTCTCTGAAATATAAATATGTGTGATATCAATTTCTTTGTCAGTCATAGTGAATAGAGGACATAAACATTCACACTGATTAACTGTAAAAAGCTACAGCTATCTGTAGAACTCAGGAAACCTCAAAAGAGAGCACTGAACCTCTTCCAAAATTATGATATGCTAAAAATATTTGGATCTGGAGACAAACATAATAGTCCTTATCTCCCTTATATCCCAAAGTATCTCTTTACTAATGTCACTACTTAGTTTTTTTTTTGTTATTCAGCTATTGCCTATGGGAATGGGAGAGGGGAGGACATCTAGTACTGAATTTTAGAGAGCGATATACTTTTGTATGATTGCTTTATATGCATTACAATACATCATATTTTTAGTCCAATTATTCAAATCCTATGGTATCCATATGAATACCCATGGAGTTGAAAGTGACCATTCAGGCCATCAGGTCCAACCATTTACTCAGTGCAAAAATCCAAATTAAAGCAAGTTAGGGAGAAAGCTGCCTAACATGCATTTCAATATAGAGTATATGATGAAATAGAGTCCATTATCTCCCTTAATAATAGGTTCTACTGTTAATCTGCTCTCACACATCCTCGAATAAAAACAAACTTAAATGAGCTCTAATATTCAGTAGGAATTTGCCTTCCTATAATGGATATTGGCCCTGAACTCTAGTATGAGGGAAGACAGATCTTGATTTAATTAAATAAATGTAATATAACTAAGCAATAAAACAATATTTTTGAAAAACCAATTAACCAATTTTTGTCCTTGCTCCATGCACTTATTCAACCTGGCTGCAGTTGGTTTTTGGAATTTAGCTTCACATGATACATAAAAGGTAACTGAAGCCATTGGTCTAAAAACACTATTACGTCCTTGGTCTAAAAGGAATTTGTTTTGGATTTACAAAGCAGCCTTGAAAGGGTTAATTTTGATTTGGATCATGGATGATAGATTTAAAAATACAGTTTGGAAGCTGAGGGGTGCTTTTATGACACTATCATGCACTTAGTTATAGTGTAACTACTATAACCTTCAAGGAGTTCATTTCTGCAAGTGTTTGATAAAGATCTCCCATAAATTTTAAAAGGGACTGTGTTCTCTTTATATTCCTCCTGGAATGCTCATTACTTTGACACAAATCATAGCAAGTGTCTTTGTGCAGCCTTGATATGTCTTTCCGTGGCTGGTTTTTTAATCTATGCATTCACATACTCTACTTTCACAAATAATTGTCACTCTCTGCTGAAATAAATGGATCTGTGATCAACCTTCTATGACCATATAATGGAAGTATGTGATCTTTAGCCTGTTAATGATTTCTTATACAAATCAATCATTTTATTCAGAACGGCTTTACACTTAGAAGAATATTTTCAGACAGGTTTCTCACATCTGCAACAGGCCAATTTATGTTTTCCAATGGCCAGGCTCTTTTGGAATAATGGATATTGAAATCAGGAGAAGATTGGCCCTTTTAGCAAAGCTTAATGGAAACCTGTCTCTTAATGTATGAAGCATTCCATAGCACTACATCAGTGGTTCTCAACCTTTTTAATGCCGCGACCCCACAACCGGTTGTAAGTCGAGGACTACTCAACCGGTCCTAAGTCGAGGACTACTCAACTGGTGCAGCACCATTTGCAGAATGGGACTTTTGGCAGGCTCAGCAGGGCAGAGACAGTCTGGACAATTCCTATTGGCTTTTGAAAGCCAATAGAATTAGACTCTATTCAAGAGAGTCTATTCTATTGGCTTTCAAAAGCCAATAGAATAAAAGGGAGTAGCACAGCTAAGGAAAAGGGGGGAAAATGGTGGACTGCGTTGTTTGGTGACCCCCGTGAAATGGTCGTTCGACCCCAAATGGGGTCCCGACCCACAGGTTGAGAACCACTGCACTATGTAGTTATCTTACTATTTAAATTCAACCTTTAATATATTTTTAAAAATATATACAGCCAAAATATCAAAAATAATTTAAGTCATGACATCTATTTTTTTAAAAAAATAATAATACCTTCATTGTTAAGAGAGTAACAATATTTCCAAAATAACTTTTCATAAACCAAATGTAGCAGGAAATAAATAACTTAAAATTTACCTTTAGAAATTATCTTTAGATATTGCAACATTTTTAAGGCTGTTGAGAATGGATATTAAGTGCCAGAATTCAGACAGCTTTCTCCTCCCAAGTCATTAATTACTGGTGCCAGTCACAATGTATAGATATGTCTATACCAGTGGTTCTCAACCTTTCTAATGCTGCAACCCCATAATACAGTTCCCCATGTTGTGGTGACCCCCAATCACTTATACATCACCGGGTGCCAGGGGCGTGGCCAAAGAAAAGAGGGAAAAATGGCGGACAGCCTTGTTTGGCGACCCCCGTGAAATGGTCGTTCAACCCCAAATGGGGTCCCGACCCACAGGTTGAGAACCACTGGTCTATACATTGCTTTAATATCTGTTGTTGCTGTAATATCATTAGACATATCTAATGTCTAAGATATTAAAAATTCCTACGTCACAGAATATTGCCCTAGAAAATTTTTAAAGTTTCCTGTCAACAATTTAAAAAGGAAAAAATCACAACTATATATGTTCCTATATAAATAAAATATTTTTCATGTTTTAATTTATGTTATACTTTTAGTTGTGGCAGAAAATCCAACAGTAAAAACTGATGTCTGCCTGCAGTTTTAAGATGATTAAAGGCAGAATGTGGTGAAACTGACAAGATAACATGTTCCCCATTAAAAGTTATCTTTTGGATTTTAACTGTACCCTACTTCTGATTCATAGCAAGGATGGTTAACTAAAAACTATGAAATGTCCAGTTGATCAAGTGTCTCTCAATAATTTTACTCACCTGCATACAGATTACCTTTTCAGCTGTAAAGGAGGATTCTTAACATTAGCCAAGATTGAAAAAACACCATGAGGTTCTTGTGCTGTGTATCAAATTATAGTTGATATATTTAAGGCAAAATGTACAAAGTTAATCACTGGTCCAATACACAGTGATTTACAGGATCATGATCAAATTGTCTGGTCTTCTTCTGTTAATCTGCTGTATTGAGAAGAAGGACTGCTGTCCCTATGTGGAAATGGAAAACAATCTTTCATTCAAATGAATGAATGAAGTAAACAAATGAGTGAAATATTGCCACACCAAAGGGACTGGCAAATAAATGACTCAAGCAGGGAAGAAATTTTATTCAGGATGCCATCTGGTCAACCGTGTCCTCCTACGACACAAAATGATCAGCAGGAGACTGCAGGCCAATTTATCATTCTCCCCATTTTTTTGTTTTTGTTGTTGTTTTCCAACTGATGTACTACTTTCCAGTATCACCTGAAAGCCATTTAGCATGCCCAGCCATAGTCATCTCTTTTTATCTTGTTATTATTTTAGATATCAGAAAAAAATATTTGAATTCTTGAAACTTTAAAACTGAAAAGGGACAAACAAAGTAGGAAAAGCACGTAGATTTCCCCCCCAATCTCTTTATTGTTTTAGTATACTTCCAAGGGTGCCCATTCACCAAACAACTTGACAATCAGTGCACAGGAGTAGATTGTATTATTTTTCTCCATGTTTGGGCTTCTACTCTCCCTGTGTATAGCATATTTGTGCAGATGTATGAATGGGGAAGCACATGATGGATTTCATACAATCTGTAATGGGTCATGTGAAAGGAAGGAAGACAAGCAGGGATCTTGAATGGCTGGTCCAAGCTGTTGTCCAACCGTTTCTTCTGCAGATAATATATTGGTGGGTTTTTCAGGATTTTTTTTTTTTTGGTTTACAGTCCCAGCCTTGATACAGTCTACTTTTTAATCTAAATTTAGTTTCCTGGCCTTGCAGGAATGTTTATCTTTCAGAGACTTAGCAGACCCAACTCTTTTTGCGTAATTCCTTGCCAACATTCCATTGTAATGGAAGGAATTAAATGAAATGCTTGATTCTCTTATAAGTTTTACTAGCCTTATGCATTTCCACTTATGCGCCTGCTAATTACTGTATTGAATGCTAAGGAGAGAAAAAAAAACATATTTTTCTTAATACAAATTAAACTTTTCTTGCAAGGGCTCCCTTCTTCATTTACCAGCTGTCCAGCAGAACTTGAATTCTTTACAGACAAGAAAAAGAGCAACGAGAGAAAAAGATTGACTCATTCATTTGCTATTTCCCACAAATGCTCGATTATTACAAAGCTTAGCATTTGAACATAGTGATTATTAGAGATCTTTATATGCTAACTGATTCCCCCTGCTAAAAATGTAAGGCCTTTATCAGGTAAGAGTCCTAGAGAAAATGTTTTGATGTTAATAGACATAAAATGTTAACTAATTACTATAATCATTGCAGCACTTCTTCAGTTCTTATTGATAGAAATACAGATTGATCCAATGATCCCACTGCTCCAGTGGTCTACGGATTTATTTGTAAAGTTCAAATAGTATAGCCAAGAAAAAGTTGATGTTAAAATGATCTTCTTGTTACCTATGGGAAACATGCATACAAGAACAGGATATGTGCTTATGGAATACAGTAGAAGTCGCATGTATGAAGGCAGGACAAGAAGCAACAAAGATGATTAGGGGACTGGAGGCTAAAACATATAAGGAACGGCTGCTGGAATTGGGTATGTCTACTTTAATGAAGAGAAGGACGAGGGGGGACATGATAGCAGTGTTCCAATATTTCAGGGGCTGCCACAAAGAAGAGGGAGTCAAGCTATTTTCCAAAGTGCCTGAAGGCAGGACAAGAAGCAACAGATGGAAACTAATCAAGGAGAGAAGCAACCTAGAACTAAGGAGAAACTTCCTGACAATTAGAACAATTAACCAGTGGAACAACCTACCTCCAAAAGCGATGAATGCTTCAACACTGGAAGTTTTTAAGAAGAGACTGGACAGCCATTTGTCTGAAATGATATAAGGTTTCCTGCCTGAGCAGGGGGTTGGACTAGAAGACCTCAAAGGTCCCTTCTAACTCTATTTATTGTTATTATTATTGTTATTGATACAAAGACCCGATATCAGGGTACTGATATCATATCATCCATGCCTGTAAGAATCCTGTCAAGACATATTAGTGGAAGAGCACCATGGTAATATTACTAAATTACACTATTTGTATAAGACACAAATTACTGGCACAAGCATACCACAGCACTACCCAGAAACAACTATACTTAGGTAGGTCATTTGATCACGGCCTATTATTCTATTTTCCCTAGTTAGTTTTTTTTTAAAAAAGTTTAAGCAACAGTACTAATATTCTGTGGTATGCTATTTGCTTCACTGGGAAGTTGAAAATCTAATAGTCCTCAACTTATGATGGCAACTGAGACCAGAATTTCCATCACTAAGTAAGGTAGTTGCAAGTGAGGGTATACAAGAAACTCCGGTTGGAAAGGGAATTTCAAAGACCAGGTGTAACCCCCACTCAGTGCCATCATAACTTCAAACTGTTGTTGAATGAATGATTGTAAGTTGAGGACTACCTAGTATACAAAGGAGCATTTTCTGTTCTAAAATAAAAAAAAATACAACATGCTATTTATTTTGCAAACATACAGAAACAATGATTTAAAAGTGTATGAGTAGATGACTTTAAGTGTATTTTATGATTGCTGAAGGTTTTTATAAAGGCTGGTTCCAAAAATAATTCATTAACATTTCAATTCACTCTGACTGCTTCTAGATGACTGGATTACAAATGATAAACAAAAAAAAAATCTGAATAAACGTACCATATTTTTCCCTTATAGAAAATGGCTTAGCTTCACATAATGTTGGTGGATAAGTGTGATTGAAATTCCTATAAAAAAAATCTCCTAACTAACATATTTTTATTTATTGCATGAAGATTAAACTCTATAGATGAAAGAATTCAGAAGGCACTGTTTGCTCATAATAAAAGTTGGGTACATTCACTATGTGTGTTTTATAACTGTGTTTTGTAATTGTAAGAATTGTGCTATATATCTGATAGCAATGTGAGACCTTAATAGTGTAGGTGGGTGATAACACAGAGATAAATATCTCTGCAGCAATGATATTCTGAATGTTATATTAAGTGTATTGCTTGCTTAGCATTTCCTATAAATTCCCCTGAAATGGAAGTGAATGCTTATTTCTTGTGAATATACAGGATACCGTATCTTTTTTTCTGCTAGCTCTATATTATATATCTTGACATATATCTCTTTGACACAAATCTGCATGCAGAAATATTTTACTATGTTTTAGTAAAAAAACTAAACTTGTCTATGCCTGCCAGCTTCTAGTAGAGTCATTCAAGCATAACTAAGTCCTATTATAAAGTCTCTTTTTTCTGTCTTGTACTGTGCTGGTTTTAATGTTAGCTAAATTGTTTATAAATTAATTATATAAATGGATACATATTCAAAAGTACAAAAGTGGTTCAATGAAAACACATATTTCTATGTTTCCAGAGTAATCTCAATGTTGTTGCTGAAAAATATTTTTTTTGAAATTTTACAGTATTTTACTAATTCAGCCAAAGGCAACAATGGCTTGAATTCAACCCAATACTGGTGAAATAAAAATTACTGGTTAAATAGATTACTCTTCCCTTGTAGTTCTCTTGATTCCCAAATGATTGGGAATCTCCCTGGGGCAAATCTGGGAGAGGTAGAGAGAGAAGGAAGATTCTTGTTATAACAATATGCATGCACACCAAAATAATTGGGAGGGGAGGAAGATGTCATACATTTTCAAAATTCCTATCCTTCCAGCCAAGGGTACTTTCTGTCTGTTTCTGTTAATGAACCTCTATTTACTGTTCTAAAGCCATCTTTGTCCTCTAGTATGTTTTCAGTATTACCAAATTCCTAAGGGATATGTTATTTGTTTAGGAAAGATCTGTGTGGACACTAGTATGTAAAAAATAAAAACAAAAATAAAAGGTAAAAATCCCTGAGGATTTTACTCCACTAATCATTCCCTGACTATAGCAAGTGGTGCTCATTCCCATTTCAAGGCCATTGAGCCAGCACTGTCCAAAGATATTTTCATGGTAATGTGGCAGCATGATGTCATAGAGAACTGTTACTTTCCCACAGAAGTGGTTCCTATTTACTAGCATTTGCATGCTTTCGAACTAATAGGTTGCAGGAACTGGGGAGAGGACAGGAACTCACCCCATCACATAGTGCTCAGATAATAATAATAATAATAATAATAATAATAATAATAATAATAATAATAATAATAATAATAATAACAACAACAACAACAAGACCAAGCCTTAAGGACAAATGCATACAAAGTCAAAATTGAGAAGACAGCAACAGACAGTAAGTGCCGCCTATGCAAAGAAGCTGAAGAAACAGTGACCACTTGGTAAGCTGTTGCAAGAAGATTGCACAAACTGATTACAAGCAGCGGCATGACAAAGTAGCAACAATGGTGCATTGGAAGATCTGCAAAAAATATCATTTGCCTGTAAGCAAAAACTGGTGGGATCATAAAATAGAGAAAGTCATAGAAAATGATAAAATTAAACTGCTCTGGGACTTCAGAATTCAACAGACAAGCACCTGCAACATAACACCCCAGACTTAACAATTGTCGATAAGAAAGACAAAAAAGTCTGGATAGTGGACGTGGCAGTGCCTGGAGACAGCAGAATAGAAGAGAAAGAACTGGAGAAGAGAACAAAATACAAAGACCTACAAATAGAAATAGAAAGACTGTGGCAAAAGCAAGCAAGGGTAGTACCAATAGTAATAGGCTCCTTGGGTGCAATCCCAAAACAACTGGAGCACCACTTGAACACCATTGGCATTGACAAAGTCGCTATTAGTCAATTGCAAAAGGCGGCCTTAGTAGGAACTGCTTCCATCCTGCGACGATATCTGTAATACCATCAAACATCCACATCTGCCTATCCCAGGTCCTGGGTAAGGACTCGATAGTTAGACAAAATGCCAAATCCAGTCTGAACATCTGGCTGACTGTGCGATGATCCATAATAATAATAATAATAAAGTTGGAAGGGACCTTGGAGGTCATCGAGTCCAACCCCCTGCTCAGGCAGGAACCCTATACCATTTCAGACAAATGGCTGTCCAGTCTCTTCTTAAAAACTTCCAGTGTTGGAGCATTCATCGCTTCTGGAGGCAGGTTGTTCCACTGGTTAATTGTTCTAACTGTCAGGAAGTTTCTCCTTAGTTCTAGGTTGCTTCTCTCCTTGATTAGTTTCCATCCATTGCTTCTTGTCCTGCCTTCAGGCACTTTGGAAAATAGCATGACTCCCTCTTCTTTGTGGCAGCCCCTGAGATATTGGAACACTGCTATCATGTCCCCCCTCGTCCTTCTCTTCATTAAACTAGACATACCCAATTCCAGCAGCCGTTCCTTATATGTTTTAGCCTCCAGTCCCCTAATCATCTTTGTTGCTCTTCTCTGTACTCATCTTTTTTACATCGTGGTGACCAAAACCGGATGCAGTATTCCAAGTGTAGCTTAACAAGGCATTGATCTCGAACATAGGGTGCTGGCTTTCCGGCCAATAAGCCCAGCATCTTTCATTACTGGTTTTTTCCTTCTCAGTTGTCCTTTTTATTAATTTATAATATAAAATACAGAAAGTAAATAGGAAAATAGGTGAGGGAAAGGGGAAGGGAAAAGTGTAGAAAAGAAGGGAAAAAGAAAGAAAAGGCGTTAATTTCCGACTCTCTTTGGTGCAGTAGAATAAGATAGTATCATCAAACCTGAACCTTTTACTTTTACATAATAGTATAAACTAGCTATTTCTAAAACAACAAATCTATCTAATCAGTAAAATCCAAAATGAAAGTTTCATTTTTTTCCACGTCAAGTCCAGAAGCCCAGCGTCTCTGTTGCCCTCTATAGTGTGTAACAATCATGCAAATAGGTTTCTTTCAATTTAAGGCCAGGCTAACTGCAGCTTTCAAGTAGATCAACATCTAATAAGTACCCCAGAAGAAGGTATTTCACATATTATACTATAAGTATTTGACACTATTACAAATAGATCATCTTCTATTTGTAGTATTCTGGCTTACCAGAACTTTGTGTGATAGTTCAGCTTTCACCCTCCCAGAAAGAAATGGTTGAAAAGGTGTCCTGGCAATTGAGATACTGAGAAATTATAGGAAATGTGATGCTCTTAGCTCTCTTTGAGCACATGCTGGCTGGCAACATCCTGAGCTGGTGAATGATCAGCTATATCTGAAACAGGCATTGATCTCAATTCTGTAGCAAAGACAATGCCTTCTAGTGAAGATGCTGGAGTCTATAATTGTGTCATTTATAATCGGAATTCAGCCATTTTGTCATGCCATGCCTATTTTTCTGATCAGCTGAATTCTTTTCCATGTTCACAAAGTAAACCAGCAATTCCATAGGTCAGTGTTTCCCAAACTTGACAATTTTAAGGCATGAGGACTTCAACTCCCAGAATAAGTCCACATGCCTTAAAATTGTCAAGTTTGGGAAACACTGCCATAGGTGGTCTGTATTTAAAGGTTAGGTGCCCAAAGATAGCAGGTTTGTGGATTTATGTGAGGAACTTGATTATTATGAATGCTTTACCCTTGGTGAAATGCTCATTGATTGTAATGAAAGTCTCATAAACTATTTAGAATTGTGATACATTTTTTTAAAAAAAATAGATAGGTAGAAGATAGCTTTGCATGAATAAGGTCAATATATTTCTGCACCACTTAACAGAATTGGGAAGGACCTTAGAGTTCTTCTAGTGCAACCCACTGCTCAAGCAGGAAATCCCATACCATTTCAGACAGTGTCTCTTCTTAAAAACCTTCAGTGCTGGAGAACCCACAGCTTCTGGAGGCAACTCGTTCCACTTATTAATTGTTCTAACTGTCAGGAAATTTCTCTTAGTTCTAGGTTGGTTCTCTCCTTGATTAGTTTCCATCCTTTGTTTCCTGCCTTCAGGTGCTTTGGAGAATAGATTGAACCCCTCTTCTTTCTGGCAGCCCCACAAATATTGGAACACTGCTATCGTAACACTCCAGATCTTCTTTTTATTAAACTAGATGTATCCAATTCTTACAACCATTCTTCATGTTTTAGCCTCCAGTCCCCCAATCATCTTTATTGTTCTTCTCTGCACTCTTTCTAGAGTCTCAAATGGAACATATGTCCATGATATACAATGAAAAGTTAGTTTGCTAGATAACAAAGATTATTCCATTTCTGTTCAAAAAAAGTGAAAAAGGATGTTTAATTAAAATCCTTTATATGTGTCTGTACAAGGAAGAAATACTGTATAAAATACTATACCCTTGAGGTATCCTTGTCATTTCTGACATTCTGCAATGAAGAGATTTTAAATATGGTTTTTGAGAACAATGATTTCATTTTGGGGAACTTTTAATAGTATATGCAGGATTTAATTCATTTTAAATTATTTTTGTGGGGATTGAATAAAAAGGTTTGAACTGATTTGTTGTTCTCATATAATATTGTAAGTTTTGTCATATGATGATACAGAAATGTGGTAAAATAAGAAAATAAGACAGAGAGCTTTCACAAATACAGACAACTCCCTTCTTGAGAAGTTGAACCCTAAGTATGCAAAGGGTTAAAAGGGTTAAGCCCAGGGGCCCAACCCTTTTGATCATACAAAGTATAAAGAAAGATCTGTCTGCCCATTCATTCATGTTGTGAGACTATCCAAGGAAAGTCTATGAGATTAACCAAATCAAAAGAATAACCACAAATATTTCTACCATTCATATGAAATTATTTGTCTACATAGTCAACCAATTCCTGATGCTTAAAAAAGTGTTGCATTTTCAGAACAAAGCCAGTGTGCTGCTGTGCTTAAGATACTGGATAGAATCAGCTTCCCTCAACAAAGAACTTTGTTTCAAGAGAAAAATAATAAATCTTGCTCAAAGCTGAATTGTGTTCTTTGAGCTTCTGTTTGCTTGCAGACATTTCATTACCTGACTAGCACCAGTGCTAATAAGTGTGGGGTTTTCTCTCTGTTTACATACAGTAGCTTTATACAGCAGTATACAGTTTATATACAGTAACAAACATTCCTGCAGAAAAGGAGAAAAATCACATCCCCACCAATACTGGGAGAGCAAGCTACTGTATATAACCAGAAGCAAACCCCACACTCACTTGCTTTGTTGATGTTAGGTAAGTAGTTAGGTAACAAAATGACTGCAAGAAAACAGCCAAGCTCAGATATCACCAAGGACTCCAAAGAACTTGAGTGGTGCAACTCTCTTTATAGAGGCAAAAATGAATATATTGTGTCTTGATGAGACATGTTGCAGCATCTTGCCTGGCTTGAGTAAATATAATAGCTGAAAAAGATTTCTTCGTATATGTGGTATTTGCAAACAATACTCTTCTCACTTCTGCAAATGCCAGTCAAAATGGACAAAAAAGTATTTCACACAAATCTTGATTGAAGTGACATTAGGACTGCCAGTAAATATCTGAACAATAACCATGGGACAGTCAAAAGTAAACATTTTCTATATCATTTTGTGGTTATTTAATTGTCTAAATTTTTGCAGCCCAGATCCAGTTGCTTAGTGTATCAATCCCAGAAAGATCTGTGCACTAAAGTTATTCACACACTTTGTGTAGGAGAAGAGATGCTGAACCTGCGGATGCAGTAATAAGGAGAAATCAGTGTAGAATTTCTGTATAGCAAAAGGACAACTAAGTCACTTTGAGTGCTGTTGATCTTTATTTAAGCTGGTGCCAATCATTAGTTGAAAAGATTCCTTTTAGCAATACATCAGTTTAATTAAATGTCTATGGAGATTCTCATTCATGTCTCACTGCATTGTACTGCATGTACCACATTGCTCAGGTATGTGCCATACAACGTAAGGAGACATGTGCAGATCTGTACATGGGGGAAACAAAACAACCACTTTATAAACGCATGGCACAACATAGAAGAACAAATCCATCAGGACCAGATTCAGCAGTCCATCTGCATTTAAAAAACAAAGGCCACTCTTTTGAAGACAGTGAAGTCCACATTTTGGACAGAGTGGACCACTGGTTTGAAAGAAGGGTCAAAGAGGACATCCACAGTATGTCAAAACGGAACAGCCTTCTTTCAACAGAGGGGAAGGGATACGACATCATCTCTCTCCAGTCTACAACACAGCCCTTTCAGCAGTTCCAAAAAGGCTCCACACCCATTTGCACTATTCAGGTGACCCTAAGGACACAGATAAACTTCCAAGTGGCCTCAACAACTCTCTAAAATGCAAATGACCAGCTGTTTGCAAGGAATATAAAAGCTTCCCTTCCCCACCATTCAGTCATAGCTGAAGAAGTTGCCTCCTGAAAAAGAACTTTTGGGCCAGTTTAATTGTACCTTCATGTATGGACCTGGTATTTGGCTCATGACATTTTGAAAATAATGTGAAAGAAGTTCTTCAGACATTGTGCAAGTGCATTTCTGTCCTGTTTATTAAAATAGCCTGTTTGTTTGCTTTTTCCTACCATGGAAACATGAATAAAAGCAGTAAGATTTCATGATTGAGGCTTATGTGTAGCCTGAAAATGAATAAATAACAGAGATGTATTTGCGCTTGTAATTTTTTTTGAAATCATTTTCATAGCATATACAGACAATTACCCAACCATGTGGATTAGGACTGGAGAGTCTAAGTCCATCATCTCTAGTGAATTTCAACTATGACTGTCTCTCTCATAAAAAGTTCCATTAAAAAAAGATATAAGAAGAGATATGTGGACAATTTAGAGGTTCTAGAAGAAAGTCAGAATATAATGCTAACAAAAAAAGAATGAACCAAATCTTAATTAAATCTATGTGTGTTGCTGAATACTTATGTATAACAGAATACCTCTAAGGAGAAATCTGGCTGATCGACTTTATCTGATTATCATTATCAAGACTCTTGCTTATGTGCTAATAGAATTAAGAATGGAATTCTCATGAAATGGGTCAACCAAGCTAAGGTTAAATAATAAGCTTTCTTTTCCATATTCATTTAATCAATCTCTTTGTTTTGGTGAAGCTAAACCCAATCAAGACCTGCATCAATCTTTTTTTTTTTTTTGTCCTTTTTCTATAACCTCAATTCCTCAAGCACATCGGTTGTCAGTTATCTTTCTCCTCTCATTGGACAAACCCACATTCTTTGGTAAACAAAAATACATTTTTAAAGTGTTCTTTCTTCAATCTTTCTAAACAAATTCAGAGACATTGTTAACCTGCAAAAAGAAACCTCAGTCTCTTCATTGTTTTTGCTTTTGACTTGGTGGCATGACTAAGGTAGGGTTCCTACAAACCAGAAAGAATTTCTCCTATATCCAAGATTGCCTCTCTCCTAAAAAAATAAACAGGTCTGCTAGGACAGAGTCAAGGAAAGTTTCACAAAGGCTGAAATGCAGGCACATGTTAGAGCCAAAGAAAGGCAAGATAATGGATCCCACACTATCCAGAGCTGCAGTATCCATTTCCTTTTCCATTATTTTGTGGCCTAACTCCAGGCTGTTTCCACTTGCTCCCAATACTGTCTAGATCAGGGGTAGGCAACCTTGGCTCTTTTATGACTCATGGACTTCAACTCCCAGCATGGCTGGCTCAGGAATTCTGGGAGTTGAAGTCCATGAGTCATAAAAGAGCCAAGGTTGCCTACCCTGTTCTAGATCATTCCAATAGAACTCTTAGGAAATATTTTGAATATTCTCTTCTGTTTCCTCTTCTGAGAAATTTGTTAGAATTAAATCTGAATACAGGTTTTTTCTGTAACTCTAAATCTATTGACCTGTAAGACTAATAGATATAGAGATAGTTTGCAGAGAGCCTTCACACTTTTATCTCCTTTCCTCATCTAAAAGGCTAAATTTGCTTGTCTCTAAGTAACACACCTCCTATTAATTAGGCTGATATTCTTTATGACTTCCTACTTCTTGAGGTTAATCCTCTTACTCTAACCTGTATTGTTCAGGGACTTGTCAGACTTTGTACACAGCTCTTAATGTTAGAGAGGTTTCACTTATGTAGACTTTCTTATTGTTATTGTTATAGTTTTTTTTTTTTTTAAAAAAAAACCTATTTCCAATTTTTCTATGCAAGCACCCACTTCAAGAATACTGTCTTATAAAAATTACAATCCTACTTTGAGTGTTTATTTCCCCCTTTTCATTCTGCTGTATAAAATCACCTGCTATCCCGTAGACTTCTATTTCCAGTACAATGCCTCACCCTTTGTCTCAAATCCCTGAATGTGTATTTATTTCTTGCCATATTTTTATTTTTAATTAATTTTCTCTAGCAAAAACATATTTTTAAATGTTATTTTTTCCTTCCACAGAATAAGTTGATTGATTTTAATTCCATGTTTTCTATGTGTTTCGGTAAAAAAAATAATAATTTGAAGGAACTATTGATTATTTGGATTAGCTGGGTATCATGGTTTTGGGTTGATGTCTGGAGATGTCATGGACAAATGTTTATAATCTTACTTTATCACTAGTTACAATATAGCTTGTAGCTCCTTCAAGGACAGTCCTGTATTTTTTTTAATCTCATCTATTCATTTTCTCTTCTCTGACTTCCTCAAAATGTACTAACCATTTTTCTAAACTATCATCTATTTGCACCATATGTCCAAAGATGTGAGTTTCTGCTTGTTGATCCTCACCTCAAGAGGCCAGTTTGTCTTTATTTGGTCCAGAATTGATAGATTGGTTCTTCTTGCAGTACCTTAGCTATAATTCTAAAGAACCTGTCTTTTTTCTTCCATACTTTCTTAATGTTCTGCTTTCAAAACTGTATATAAGTGTAGAAAATATTGCTTTGACTATTGTGATTCCTATTGCTGTAAAAATTTCATTATGTTTTATGACTCTGTATTCATTATTGCATCTAAAGTTTGATCCATGCTCTTGAACATATCCCTTTAACACCACTCAGCAATTCCAGGAATCATTGCTTATCTGCAATTTGAGCTCAATTTCCTACAATTTAGCCTCATTTAAAACAATTATTGGGATCATATGCTAACAGACTGGTTGTTTATATAATGATTAAGTCTGAGGACAGAATAGAGTACAATTCTAAATACTTGGAATTGGACTGGGACAGATATGCAGAATGTGGAGGCAGCCAGTTCTGAGCCTATACCTAAAGAATGGAATAAGTCACGCTACATTATCCATTCCAGATGCACAGAGTGGAGGGGAGAAGATATTAATACAGCCAGAGATTTAGCAGGAAATAAATTCTGATTATTTAAAGTTATGAATGGTTTACAAGGAAGGAAAAGTATAATTTATTCAAATGGAATAGCCCAAACAAAATGTAAGACTGGAGAATATTTGAGGGTAATGTATACATATATTGAGATTCATTGAAAATGAACACAAGGGGCCAGATGAGAGATTTGGGTAAGAATACAAGAAAGGAGAAACAAGAAAAACATTATTGTGGGAGTGTGCTCAAGCCAGCAGAAGATCCATATAACACCAGAACTAACATAATTAATGGGATATCTATTGGAAAACAAACTCATCCAAAATTCCAAGGACCCAGTGGTCTTGGTGACTGCTTTGTTTTTGGAAAGTTGAAGAAGATACAATACATGAAGATCAGTTCTTCTAGATTTGTTCTAAACCAATAAGAAACAGCTCATTAAATAGATAAAGTAGTGAGAATGTTGGGAGGGAATAACCATGTGATCTTGAATTTCAACATACTGCAAAAAAGAAAGTGAAATGTAACATGAACATTAGATTTCAGGTAAACCCATTTCAAATTAAATGGGATCCCATGCATAGAAACTCTCAAGATAAAAGGAAAGCAGAAGGGCTTCTAAAAAATAAGCTAATATTACACATGATTCCAATAAAAATGGAGGACAGTTTTGACAACCATTATGGGAATCTAGGGGTTTTGCGTTTAATCTATCTAATAAATAAGGACATGCATAGGATATGAAATCTGGGAGTAATCACCCAGGAAAGCATACTAGCAAGTGACAAAAAGAAAGTAGAAAGGCTAAAATGCAAATGGAATTTTACTTTCCTTCACGAGGGATGTAATAAAAGATTTTTTTTTGTAATGTGAATAAAAAGAAAGAAAAACTCAGGTGACTTATGGACTTTATGGGATTCCAGAATGAGGTTGGTTTTTTTAAAAAAAGAGGATTTGATAGTTTGGTTGAAGCTTTGATTGCAGTCTGGTATAAATGAATGTAAGAAGTCTTGGACTGAACATGAGTAAAAATCTGGGCACTCCATCACTGGAGATTTTTTTAAAAAAGGTTCTCCTGCTTGAGCAGGCGGCTGGACTAGAAGACCTCCAAGGTTCTATTCTATTCTATTCTATTCTATTCTATTCTATTCTATTCTATTCTATTCTATTCTATTCTATTCTATTCTATTCTATTGTGTATATTTGCTACAATGCGACAATAAGGACAGGAAAATTTCATTATTTTTGTGCTCTTATTGAACAGCTTTGTTTATGATGATTTGAATTTGTCTGAGTAGTAGGGACAAAACTCAGGAACATCTACAGCTGAAGAAATTTTATCCTTCTTGGTGAATAAAGTCACTTGGATCTACTCAAAGTTGGGCTCTTACTGGGAAAGTCCAGTTGAGTGCATAAGGCTTGTAGGGGTCAGGTCTGGATTGGGAGGTCCAGGTCCAGGTCCAGGGTTAATCGTGACAAGACTAAGTAGCTGTGGGGACTGTCCAAGGTGTTCTAGGAGACATGGGAAAAGAATTTCATTTATTAACTCACAAACTTCCTAATGGTAAGAACAGTTAAACAATAGAGCAGATTGTTTCACATAATACTAGAGTATTTTATTAGAGAAGCTAATTAAACAGGGGCTAGCTGTATTCTCCCAGGCATGTTATGATAATGGGCAGAAGATGGATTAGATCAGTGGTTCTCAACCTTTTTAATGCCGCGACCCCCAACTGGTCGTAAATCGAGGACTACTCAACTGGTCGTAAGTCGAGGACTACTCAACTGGTGCAGCACCGTTTGCAGAATGGGACTTTTGGCGGGCTCAGCAGGGCAGAGACAGCCTGGACAATTCCTATTGGCTTTTGAAAGCCAATAGAATTAGACTCTATTCAAGAGAGTCTATTCTATTGGCTTTCAAAAGCCAATAGAATAAAAGGGAGTAGCACAGCTAAGGACAAGGGGAAAAGAAAATGGTGGACTGCGTTGTTTGGTGACCCCCGTGAAATGGTCGTTCGACCCCAAATGGGGTCCCGATCCACAGGTTGAGAACCACTGGATTAGATGATCTTATATTTTATGATTCTATTCTTCAGAACTTTAAAGGGCAACAGAAATATATTTTTGAAAAAAAGGCAATATTTTCCAGATTACAAATAATATTGTGCCTATACAAATTACTTGTTTAAGTCAGCCAGTAGAAGTCAAACACTATATATAAGTCTAATCACACTCAGCACAATCTTATCCTAATTCAAGGACAGAAACCTTCCTTTATTTCAGAGGATTGTATAGACAGAAGACAAGTTTTGGAAACATTGCTAAGATAAATTAAAGATATTTTTATCCCCTTGACTGGGATTATAGAAACTTGTCTCAGGGAGAATATGAACCATGGATTTCAATGTATTATTATATGAATTGTTAGTAATTCTGTGCAATTGAATAAATCATTATTTTTCCTCCTTTTCAGATGCGGTATGAACCTCTGTCACCTACCCGCTGTTCTTTAATGTCAAGGAAACCAAAATTTGAGCTGTGGTATTTGCTGTATGATAATTCTTTTCCTTGGGGAAATAAGAAAAAAATATTGACCCATTTCCTTTCTTCCAGGATTTAATTTATACAAAAGTTTCCTCGTTATAATATCGTGCCTTCATTACATCTGTTATCATGGAAATTTGACAAATTTTAAATACCTCCTGCACTATTATTTTAACTGAATGATCATACCAGGAAAAACAGAGGGTTGAGAGAAAAGACTGAACGTTGAAGCAAAGGCTAGAGGTAATGATGCTATAGTAAAAAAAATAATAATCACATTTCTTATTTGAGTTTGACCACATTGTTGTTAAAGGAGGAATAATATTGACTGTTTTCTGCACTCCCCTTTGTTAACTATTTTATTTATTTTTATTAGTACATTATACTTCAGGGATCTGAGAAGTATCCCAATTAAATGAGTAATTCCATTTACTTACTTCAGCAAAAACTGATTGCCTTTTGGAAGGATAAGCATATTTTTCTCTCCATAGTCAAATAACTCAAAAATGATTTGCTCTTAAACATTGGTATATAGTTATTGAATTGCTCAACAATAAAGATATCACTAATCATTCTACTGAATAACATGAATGCATGCAAATACTGTACATACATAGGCATACACATTTGCCTCACATCCTCTCAGACATTAGGATACACTGTACACTATATAAAGAAACATGTTTGGATTCAAGAAATGCCACTTTATTATTCTTAAAAGCACATCAGAGTTTCTCTTGGCCCCATCTTATACCAAACAAAATCAAGTTGGGCTAATGAAGTTTCTTTTTCATGCTTTCCACTTTTCCAGGACTGTGACTACGCCTTCTCCCTTAATGGTTTTTCTATTCCAAGGTCATCTTTACACTACTTTACACAGCCATGATATTTGAGTAGGCAAGCAAATAAAATAAAACTCTTGTATATCATGTTTAATTTGGATAGTGTTTTCTCAAACTTGGAGATTTTTTTTCACTGCTCCAAAAGAACTGAGGCTGACGAAATTACAAGAGCAATAAACATAAATAGTGCTAAAGAGAGTTAGCAAGTTCTTCTTGGTTTCTGCTATTTGGAAAGCCCTTCTGTTCTGCGTAGTTATATAAAAAATGATGGTGGACATAGAGATTTACTATAGTTTGTCCTTTCATTTTCTTAGAAAAAACTGTGGAACTGTGGAACATAGGATTACCTTTTATCTGGCAATTGTGCCATATCATTTGGAAGCATGGAAATAAATCACAATACAATACAGACCCATTTGTGTGCTTACATGCATTCTAGCATATTTACAAGCATGAATGGTTTGTGGCACTAATGCCACCATCATTGTGTCCAGTATCCATCCTTATACAAGATAATGGGAATTAAAGCATTATCAAAGAGGCCCAGCTTTATTAGGTATCAGTGCAGAACAATTAATTGCTTAAATGCCAACTTTGTTAGTAGAAGATATAATATACATTAAGAATACAAGTGTTTTCACTCATAGTATCTAATTTTCTATGCATTTTCATCCCAAACTATTCCCACCCAATGTAGGGGGAAAATTGTGCATTCTTTAAGTGATTTATTCATTTTCATTTTGTTACACAGGGTCCATCTTCTTTTTGGAGGGCCTGCTATGCAAGTGAAATATCTTAACTGAAGAATATTTTACACTATTCATCCTAGAGTGAATATGCACAGCAAAAGTGGTGACCATACAGACATTATAGAAAGAGGTTGGATGTTAATCAGAGACAGTACAATAAAAACATACCAATGGGAAATGGCTAAAGACAGGAAAACAGTGACTATTGGGGAATAGTGTTCTGTGGGAAAATATCCTTTAAAAGAGTAAACAGTATTGAGGGAATAGCAAGGAAACTGTTGCGTCCTTTGCGAAATGGCAATGACACGAGAGGCAGTTGTAGTTCTCAGGAACCGCTTTATTCAGTTCAGCATACTGGTTACAAGACGCCGACAACGCCCCAAACTCCCGGCCTCTTATATAGGCCATTCCCGGGTCAATCTGCAACTTTTGGCGCGCCAGCACTTGCGCATGCGCACAAGTACTGGCGACAGCCTGTCTGGTCCCGGGCAGCTTGCACCTGCCCGGGACCGCTTGCAATGCCCCGAGCCTGCTTCCACAGGCTCAGGACATAACACCCCTTCCCCCCCGGCTAAGACTTTGATCATGCAATAATAACATACAACCTCGTGTGAGCATAGTGCCCACACTACTTAATGCCAGGTATTTTCCTGCTTCTATCAGTCTCAATGTTCTCTCTCCTGTATGTACAGGAATGTTCTTTGTTTACTCTGTTTTGCCAGTAGAGTTACAAAATCTTCTAAATACTTAGGAGATCTTCTGGCTCTCTGTGACCTCCTTACTTCTGGGTACCTGCCAAGTGCCCCTTGACTGAGGGGTGATGCATACCTGTCCCCCCTGTTATACCCTGGTGATTCCCAAGGACTGTGCTCCAATGCCTGGCCTGCTTGCTTGCCCACCGGGCTCGTCAGACCAGGGCTCCTTTCTCTGTTTGACCCGGTTGTCCTGCCTAGCTGCAGGCTCTCTGGCCCTTTTAAGTGACTGTCACTGTTGGGTGATTCTGTAGAACCTCCCAGGTCCGTCTAAGACCTGTCGGGAGGTTGTCTGTCCCCTTGTTCCCATTCTGTCCCCGGGCTTGTGGGGTTTTCAGTACTGTCCCAAAACTCAGTTGTCCCCTGAGTGAAGTCAGGGGTGTGGTAGTCGGGATTTGGTTCCTCGACCACCTCCCTGTGTGCTTGCCCCCTTCTAGGGACAGGGTTAGTGTCGGGCCAACTAGAGGGAATGTGTGCCAGCTCTCTTGCAGGGTGTGGGTTGTTTGGACGCTCCCGGATGTCCTCCCTGACTGGAGTACTGAGTGATGCGGGTGAGTAGTGATTATGCCCCCGGGGTGACTCCCTGGCTGGAGTAGGCACTGATGCCTGAGTTCTAGTTGGGCTCCGTGAATTCCTGTTTGGAGCACTCGCGGAATTTTGAGATGAGCTGTCTGTAGCTTCCTCCTGAATGATGGGCAGGAGCCCGTACTCTTCCCTTTGCCCAAAGGGGTCCCCCTCCCCCCCGGAAAAGAACCAGGAGTCTCAGTGGGAAGGTCCCGTCTAGGGCGGAGCTGGTCGATGTGTCGACGCAGGACACGACCATTGTCCAGGGACACCTCATAAGACAGAGGACCTGTGACCCTGGATACAGCAGCGGGGACCCATGAATGACCAGGCCCGTAATTACGAGTCCAAATCGGGGCACCCACAAGCAGTTGTCTAGGTGCCCTGTGGTGTGTGATAGAAGAAGGCAGTCTGTACGGATGCAACCGGTCAAGCTTGGTAGTCAGTTTGCACCCCCAACGAAGTTCAGCTGGGCTCCTCCCCGTAGAAGTGGACGGTGTAGTGCGATAAGAAAGGAGGAAGTCAGCCAACCTGTGATGCCAGTCTCCGTAGGTAATTTTCTTCAAGGCGTCCTTGGTGATGTGAACCATGCGTTCAGCCATACCGTTGGTGGACGGGTGGAAAGGTGCAGAGGTGGCATGACGAATCATGTTGGCCTGTAAGAAAGCTTGGAATTCAGAAGAAGTGAATTGAGGGCCGTTTTCTGACACGAGGATGTCTGGAAGCCCGTGTGCAGCAAAAATCCCCCTCAGTACTTGAATAGTCTTTGCAGTGGTGGTGGAAGAGACAGGTACAACCTCAAGCCATTTTGAATGGCTGTCAACTAGGACCAAGAAGAATTAGCCCTGAAAGGGCCCAGCATAGTCAATGTGCACCCTAGACCATGGAGACTATGTTTCTTCCCATCTATGTACAGGAGCTTGGGGCATTTCGGGGCGCGAGCGTTGACACAGGTGGCATGCATGCACCTTAGCTTCAATGTCTCTATCTAACCCAGGCCACCACAAATGGCTGCGCGCAAGCGCCTTCATGAGTACAATGCCAGGATGACCCTCGTGGAGGGAACTTAAGACCCTAGTCCTCATTGAGGTAGGAATGACAACTCTGCTTCCCCAAGCAGGCAACCCTGGAAGGTGGACAACTCGTTCCTTTTGGACCAGAAACTCTGAAACTCAGTACCAGGACAGCTATCTGGCCATCCAGATAAAACCCACGAAAGGACACGTGAAAATGTGTGATCTGTGGCTGATTCAGCAGCCACATCCCTGGCATTTAAAGGGGACTCCGGCAAAGCCTGAATGGAGAGAAGATTGATAGTTGGTGCAGGGTCAGCTTCTATTACCGGCAGGGGTAACCTACTGAGGCCATCAGCATGGCCCATTTCCTTCCCAGGTTTGTGAAGTAAGGAGAAATCATAAGCAGACAGAAAGATAGACCATCTTAGCATTCTGGGGGAGATGATTTGGGGATTTTGCTTATGTGTGGTAAACAGTCCCAACAAAGGCTTATGGTCAGTGAAGACCGTGAAATGCCTGCCATATAAAAAATCATGGAATTTTTTAATTCCAGCAACAACAGCTAAAGCCTCCCTGTCTATTTGAGCATAATTATGCTCAGCAGGAGACAAGGTTCTGGAGTAATATGCAACAGGAACCTGAATTCCATCTGATCTGAGGTGGCTTAGTACAGCTCCTACCCCATAAGGAGAAGCATCACAAGCGATGCACACAGGAAGGGATTCATTGAAATGTGCGAGTACACTCTTAGAAGTGAGTAAGGCCTTGACCTCATTGAAACTTGCTTTGTGTTTTTGTGACCACTGCCACACTGCCTGTTTGTCCAATAACCTGTGAAGAGGCTCAACTACACTAGCCTTATGTGGGAGAAAGGAATTATAGAAATTCAGAAGGCCCAGAAAAGCCTGTAGTTCGGCCTTAGACTTCGGCCTAGGAGCATGCATAATGGCTTTCAGTTTGGATTCAGCAGGGTGAATCTCAGTAGCATCAATTTTGAATCCCAGAAAATCAGTAGAAGGCACCCCAATTTTACTTTTGTCCTTCTTAAGTTTGAGGCCCGTTTTCCTGAACCTTAGCAGAACAGCCCTTAATCTCTCAGCTAAATTGTGTGCAGAGTCTCCTGCAATTAAGACATCATCAAAATAGGGGCAAACCCCCGGTATACCCTGTAGTGTGTTTTCCATTACGCTTTGGAAAATTCCAGGAGCGACATTTACTCCAAATTGTAACCTCTTTACCTTGAATGCTCCTCTATGGGTCACAATGGTCTGAGCTACAGCAGCATCATCATCAACAGGCAGCTGTTGATACGCCTGAGCTAGGTCAAGCTTTGCAAAAACACGCCCCCCCTTGAGGGAGGCCAGAATATGACTGACCACAGGAACAGGATAGGCATGTTGCTGCAATGCCTTATTCATAGTGTATTTGTAATCAGCACAGATGCGAATGTCCCCATTTGCCTTGAGAGGCGTGACAATGGGCGTTTCCCAGGGACTGGAGTCGACAGGTTCTAGGACTCCTTGCTGAATCAATTTGTCCAACTCAGCGTCAATTTTACTTTTTAAAGCAAAAGGGACCCTTCTTGCTTTAATTCTAATGGGAGTGACGGAGGGGTCTAACTTTAATGACACAGGGGGTCCTTTGTATATGCCCAGCTGGGGGCTGAAAACATCTGCAAATTCTTTGCAGACTTCTTGTAGGTCGAGTGTTTGCAGACTATTGAGCCCTGTGACGTGTATTCCCAAGGCCTCAAACCAATCGAGTCCTATGAGACTCGTTCGTTCACCCCCTACTACTATTAGGTCTAGTGGACCTTCAAAATCCTTATACTGTACGTTAAGGGTGGCCTCCCCCTTAACACACACTCTGGAGTTTTGAAAGTCTGTTAACACAATGTTGAAAGGCCTCAACCTGGCCTGAATTCCACTGCCAGAACAAATCTTCCTAAATGTCTGCATGGAAATGATCGAAAGTGCAGACCCCGTATCCAGTTCCATAGCCAATGGAACCCCTTGTAGCTTCACCTTAAGTGACAGCTTTTTCTTAATGGGCTTGTGTATGCCTGTCCTATAGATGCTTCTACGCGAAGCGCAAAACCCCACCCTATTTTGGCTGGGAACCCTGGTACCTCTCAGGCGCAATTCTTCTTGAGGTTGTACCTTCTGACGGCCCAGACACACAGCTGCAATATGACCTTGTTTCCCGCACGCCCTGCAGATAGCGGAGCGGACCTTGCAGTCGGTTCTCTTGTGGTGACCTCCACAACCGAGGCACTTGGGAAGAGCTGAAGGGCTTCCTTTCTGTTTTCCTTCCTTCGTGGGGTAGAGACGGTCTACTTCATCGTCAGGATCCTCCTCTGAGTTCCTTTGGACTCCTTCCTGGTGCACGGATGCAGTATCTGGAGTGCTTCTGATCGGCCGCATGTTCTTGATGGCGCCGCCCGCTGCCTCTTCTGCAGTAACCTCTCTCAAGGCATCTTGGAATGATAAGTCTTCTTTGGCAAAAAGTCTTTGCTGCAATTCTCTATGCCTTAGTCCGCATACAAATCTATCTCTCAGCCGTTCTTCAAGGTCCTTGAACTCGCAGTGTTTAACGGCTTTTCTCAGCGCGGCAATGTATTCCTTGGCTGATTCTCCGGGTCGTTGATCCCTCTGTTTGAAGGTGTGGCGCCACGCGATGACGGACATCTTGGGCTGGAAGTGCTCCTTTAGTAGCTTTTTGAGATCTGCATAGCTGACAGATTCTAGGGGTGCAGGTGCTGCTATGTTCTCAGTGATTTCGAATGCGTCTTGACCGCAAACGCACAGCAGGGTGGCAGCCTTTAAACTATCTTCCCTCACTAGATTTACTTTGAGATCGTTTTCCACCCTGGCTACGTAGGACTCCCATCTCTCTGGATGTGAGACGTCGAATTCCGAAAGCCTTCCAATTTTTGCCATTTTGTAGAAAGGAAGGGTCTATCAGCCAGTCTACCCCCGATGCTCGCTGGATTGGCAGGTAGCTGCCGAGTCAACGCCGTTCCTGCCGCTCAGGACTCACTCGGGTAAGCTTACACCTTTCTTCTGTCGATGTAAGGCATCCCACCTTCGTCGCCAGTGTTGCGTCCTTCGCGAAATGGCAATGACACGAGAGGCAGTTGTAGTTCTCAGGAACCGCTTTATTCAGTTCAGCATACTGGTTACAAGACGCCGACAACGCCCAAAACTCCTGGCCTCTTATATAGGCCATTCCCGGGTCAATCTGCAACTTTTGGCGCACCAGCACTTGCGCATGCGCACAAGTACTGGTGACAGCCTGTCTGGTCCCGGGCAGCTTGCACCTGCCCGGGACCGCTTGCAATGCCCCGAGCCTGCTTCCACAGGCTCAGGACATAACAGAAACTATTCTAATAATCAGTAGGGAGTGGTAATATGAAGGAAGATAGTGATTTTGGGGGAACCAGCAAGTAAGCAGTTTTTAAGGAACAGCAAATAGTTCCTGGAACAGCATGTACACTGTAGGTATTTGAGAGAAGGCTTCATCTAATATATGCTCTGTAGAGATCCTTTCCTTTTTCTTAGAGCGACATTTGGATGAGTATTGGTGGGGAGTTAACCAACACATAACTTCAGTAATAAGGTCAATACAAGAAGAAAAGGACAAAGGAGGATTAAAAGGACAGCCTGTAGTTCGGGGGTGGGAGAAAAAAGACAAAGAGAAAAAAAACTGAAAAGCCAGCCTCTATATATGGATAGAAAATGAATTGACCAGGAAGATGAAAAAAACAAAAATTGGTGAATCTTTATCACAATCCTGATTCTTGAGAATTGGTGGTGGACAGGACCTTAAGAAGTTCATGGCAAGAGAGAAAGCCAATCTATAGTTCCCTTCAATAGATGTTCAGTAGTGTTCTTTGGCTGCATTAGCTCAGTTTGCTCCTGTGTTTTTCCTATTTAGGCCTGATCAACTGAATATAGCCAGCTGGATCTTCCAGTTGTGGAAACTAATTCAACATGGGCTACCTTGGAAATTAGGAATACTGTGCTTGACTTAGGCTGGTTGATCTTAAGGAAATCTGGCTTCAAATGGCTAAAGGAAGTTCCCTGAATAACCAAAAACTTGCAAGGAAAGAGGGAATCTTCCAATTGATTCAACTGCAGTAGTTTCTTCTTGAGCAAATTCATTTAGAAATAAAAAGACTATGTAAACTGTGAGAGGGATGGGTGGTTTAGAAATATGAAATATAAATAAATACAAATAAATGAATGAATAAATGAAATAAATGTTTTTCTCAGTTTCTGATAAAAATATTTTTTGTAGTCTGTTAGCTCAATGTGGCTTATTAAGGAAGAGGGATAGGGTTGCTGAATCATCCCTTTGTCAGGGTCAAATTTACAAAAGGCTTTCCAGTTGTAATTATCTTAAAAATTTACTCTCTTTTATCTTGCATTCAAGGTGATAATCATTTATGAGATTTGTAATCTCAACAGGAAGCATACATATGCATTCCATTTCCTTACAATGGAAATGTAATTCCCCTGAGCAGCATTGGCATTAAAATGAACAAAATATCACATCAGCAAGGAAATAGGAGAAGAAGGGAAGAAGGGTTTCTCAGAATCACCAGTCCCTAGTAACCCCATGTCTCCTCCCATATTTGCTATGTTACCAAGATTGTTCTTCTTGCTTAAGTTTAAAATGGGATTTTATTAGCAATGGGATTTGGGGAGTAGGAGCCATTCAGGATAAATGGAAGGGAAGGAATTTCTGATCAATTTGGGGGCCTTCATCATGCCGTCTTTCTCAATTACGCTTGGGTTATCCAAAGGTGCTTTTTCGAAAGGCAGCTGGACTTTATTTTTCCAGTGTAAAAAAACAAAACAAAAACAAAGTCCAGTGGCCTTTTGAAAAAGTACCCTTTTGGGACAAGCATGACCTGGATGACTGAGAATTTCCATGAACATATATGCTTAAATTAATTGCAACTGATGATAAATAAGTAAAGGAGGTGGATAGTGTGATTGGCTCAGGAATAGGTGATGATGGACAAAACCACAAGCCACTGTGGATATTAAAACTAGATAAGAATAGAATAAAAAATTGACATCATGAAATAAGGGCATTTCAATGAGAACAAATACCATTAGAGCTAAAGTCTTGCCCTTTCTAGTTGTAACACATGAGTATAAAAATTGGGCAAACAAATGTGACAGAAAGGGGATCACCTTTGAAATCATGAATTATGGATTTGAAGACAGTGCCATGGACTGCAACCACCAGATAATTAACTGTAGACCAGAGAAAGAGTGATTTCTCCCTTAAATAATCAGCAAACAAAAATTTACATTCTTTAAGCATGTCACAAGAACAGCAGTGGGCTAGAAAAACAGCCAAGCTTTGCAAGGTTGAGGGAAATAAAAGCAATGAAAACAGCAAACAAAATGAATTGATTGGATCAAAGATGTTATGGAATGTCTGGAATAGCTACACACTATTACTACAGAAACCTTGAGAAGGGAAGTATTTGCTCATGCAGTCACCAGGGGTTATGTCTGACAGCACCTGACTCAAATTGCTCACTTAAAGAACAATTGTGTACATTTATTGCTCATTCCTATTTTAAGATGCACTGAAGTACTTTTCTTTCATTTCTTACCAGAGCAACATCTCTAGTAGTTATAAGCAGTGGGTTTCCCTACCCCTTACTGATTACATTGATTTAAATGCTGTGGTGATCACACACTAAATTTGGGGATCATTGTGCTAAATAAGTGCATGTCAAAGTGAATGCCCCTCCTCTGAGATTATGATTAATTATTAAATGTGGTTCTCTGAATTGCTCCCTAAAATCATAGCAATCATCTTAAAAAGCTAATGACCCAGCTCAGCAGATACCATCAATCAAATTGCCACTTAACTTTTCAAGACAGATTGATAGTGTTATATTTCTTATTACCAGACCTGACTCCCTGGGTAGCTGATTCATACATGCCTCTTATACATTCTACACCCCCCCTCTTTTTCTTTTCTTTTTCTACATACAAGCCTGTGAAGGTTCAGATGCTGAATAATTTGGAAAACATCTGTGAGCTTTCACAATAGATGAAGATCCTGTTATTTTTGCAGCAATGGGAAGGATTTTCTGGAGTGAGAATTATAAAAGTGTGTAATTATGAAATTTGATCGACTTCAAAATACATATATTGTCTTGTCTATAATAATACTGTAGGTAGCCTATAATTATAGCGTTCTTTTTAAAAACTCTAATTCTTTTTTTTTTCACACACATCAGCAGCGAGCCTACTTCCAGCTCATGAATTGCACATATGATACTTTAACATAAGTTTCTCCAGCATGATTGGATGGAGAACCCACGGATGGGTTGTCTTAATCTATCTGCTCCAATTAGACTAAGTCTGAATCTTAGTACTGCCCCCGCTGTGCCAATTGCACCCCAGTGCAAGCGGCAACGCATGTCGTCAGGCCTGGAGGGATCATTTTAAGGTCCCTCGGCCACAGCAGACGTTACCAGAAAGGGGGGATCTGCAAACGGCAAGCTGCCAGTTATTTCAGCACTGCTGCCTAGCTGATCATCTCAATTACCCTCAGCCGCATTAGGAGCCCAAGCGTTTCTTCGGAACGAGGGCTCATTGCAATTAAGGTTTCAGACCTCGCAGGCCTCCTCCTCAACGGTCATTTTGGCGCGTAGACGGTTGCGGCCGCCATTTTGAGGCAGCTGCAGCCACCATTTTAAACAACCACTGAGGCCTAACTGCCTGCAGGAACATTCCAAAGGACAGTTTTTTGATGTGTTTGAAACTGCGGCTGCCATTTTGACTGACTACTGTCATTCTTACGAACCCTGACTGAATTGGGGAGGGCAAGCTCGTTCTGGAAGGACGCACTGCCTATCATTAACCCCCACTGCCCCCCCTTCACCTGGGCTGGATTGTCTCTGCTGGGCTCCCTCAGTGATATTATAACGCTGAGGGGGGGGGCGTTTCTCATGCACATAGAACTGAGGTTCTAAGATGGAAGTAATTCAAACATATAATTTAATAACTTGAAAATACATGTGGATTGTTCAACTCTTATATAAAAATAAATTCAAAATATGAACCATGTTGCTGATATCAATACTTAATTTTGGTTAAGCCATAGGACTATATTTATCGGCTAGTCATTTCTATGTCTAGTAGATTGTGATTAAATTAGCTCTACTTGTCTGCTGATATCTTTTGATAGGAATTAGTTTTTAAAGTACAGAAGTAGTCATTGATTTTGTCTGCTTGTCATAGGAGTATGGAAGAAATCTTTCCCTAGCCAAGAATCAGCAACAATTTTGGATGGGCTACACAAAGGGGAAAACTATATGTGACGTTAAGCCCATCACTCAAGACTGTGATTGATTTTTAAGCTGAAAATGGCAATGGCAAATTGGTGTGATTTTTCTTTAGGTAGTGATAGTGGAGCAAATCTGAACTCTCCTTTTCTAAGAGAACAGGAAAATGCATTAGACTACATTTTGTTAATAGTCTTATTCAGGCATTCAAGCAGGTGAATGTGAAAATGGAGGTGAAATAGATGGGAATATAAACACACTCCATTTCTCCTCTTTCTGGTTGCTCACTCTCCAAACTTTTTGTAGTTTAGATTCTCTTTAAGCATCACAAACTAAAGGAACATTTTTGGAGTAATCTTATGAGGAATAACCTCAATAAATTATCTTTTAAATTTTCATTTAAAAAATGTACTCCCAACTTTTATCAGGTTTTTCTTAATCTGCACATTATACTGATCTCTCCCTCTCCCTCTCCCTCCCTCTCCGTCCGTCCGTCTGTCTGTCTGTCTGTCTGTCTGTCTGTCTCTCTCTCTCTCCCTCTCTCTCTCTCTTCTCTTTTTACAAACACAGACACTTTCTGTTTGCCCAATCCACCTTACAGGATCGTTTTTGTGTACAAAATAGGAGATAGGATCATTATTAAATTTATTTATTAAACTTATATGCTGTCCATCTCCCCAATAAGGTGACTCTAGGTGGCTAGAAGGCTATTATGTAGATTGCCTTGAGTTGTATTAAATAAAAGTAGGCCATCATCATCCTTGGCTGTTGCTGTTAGCTTTGAAATCTGCCAGCTTTAGTACTTGCAAAGACTGGGAAAGAATGAAGCATTCTAAATCTTTCAGATGGGAAGACATAATTTCTTTTTTAAAGTTCTTACTGCACAAATAGCCAATGAAAAAAAAAGAAGAGGAACAAAAGACAGAAAAATGTATTAAAATATGGAAGGGGAGTATATAAAGATTTCCCTTGTCCCTAATTATCTAGACATTATTTTCTTCCCAAATTTATTATTGGATCAAAGACATACCTCTTCTAGAAGAAAAAAAGAGAGAGAAAGGAAAGAATAATGAGGTCCATTTACTGTGCCTAATAATAACTGTGATGTTTTAGAATTTGTCTTCTGTGACAAAACTCCTATAAAAGCTATTGAAGGTTCTATTCAGTTAGATATTCTTAACAAAATGGCTGCTACTTGTTTTCTGCAGAAATGAGGTAATATACAATTTTTCACAACAGTCTAGACTAAGTTCTAAGACACAGATCTCACTATACTAGAATATACCTTACTGCCTTTCTTGACTCTTTGTTGACTTGGTTTAGCCAATGGTTCAGCTGGTAAAGCAGAGGTGGGCAAACTATTCTTTTTTCTCAAGAGTCACATGGATTCAGGACAATGTGATGCAATGTAATATGGAGTGGATCCCCAGGAAGGAAGGAGGTGCATTCCAGAGGAGTGAGTGGCAACTCAGCCCAGATATTATGTGTGAGAGAAAGAGGATGAAGACAGCCCTTCCTTATAGTTCACAGACTTTAACATAGATGCAGATAGTAGAATCTTCAGTCTAGTAATATTTTGTCTTTAGGTGTGAAACAATAGAAAATTCAGCTTGAAAGAATCACCACATGTCATTCTTTGGGCTTGACAGAAAGCACATAGTATGGAAAATGCCAAGGTGATAAATTCATACCTTATACCTCCTTACACAGCCATTTAGGATTGTGACATTTTACAAATATTTGGCTTTGGGTCTCAGATTATTTTCCTTATTAACTGTGAACAAATACTCCTACTTTTGCTTTGTTAGATCTATTCCAGAGCAGCAACAAGGAAATATAATTAATGTGAATCATTTAAGAATGCTTATTAGCACAAACTAATTACAGTCTTATAGGATGAAATTATTCAGTATCAGTATTTTAGATGTGGTATATATCTTTGGATGGGAAAATGAGTAGGCAAAGTGTGGAAATCCTAGCCTTCCTTTCATTTAAACCATGTACAATAGTTTAATTAAAATTAATAAAGCAGGAAAGATTTTGCAAATGGAAGGGATGTTCAGAGATAATTTTTTCAGTTGCAATGAATGAGTAATAAATGCAGAGAAGTAATTATGGGGATCTGCTAAAGACCTCTAGGGTGGAATGAACATGGCCAAAGAACACGGAATGAGGAAACAGAACAAGCAACAAGACACTGATCATAATGGGATATTTTAATTACAGTGAAGGAAATTGGGAGCAGCTTGTGATATTACTGCCAATGCACTTATAATGATGAAGAACTAACAGGATTCTCTCCAGACAATTGTTAAGTTGTAACCTACTGGGATCTGAGAGATGAGCTCAGCGTTCTTCTAAAAATAGTTCTGAACAGGAAAATGACAAACCAGGATTCTCTGTGACTTAAATGAATAAACAAAAGGAACTATCTAGCTATCTTCTTTTCTGGGCACAGAGCACCTGAGACCTAAAAAGGAACAATCTACATTTGCTAGTTTGGCTCTAGCAGAAAGCAAATGAGACAGATACAAATCAGTTGTGTATTGTCTTGTAGCTGCCCCCAAAGGGAAAAAAAAAAGTCTGCATTGGCAGAACTGAACCAGAGAAGACCTCAGCTTGTCATCATGATGCCCAAATACAAATGTGCATTGTGGCATCATGTCTCAAAGTGCACCCTTTGGTATATGTATCACAGTGTTTCATGCAAGTACATAAGGGTGGAATGATGTGATGTGACTCCATACTACAGGTTTTGTCATTTGTTCCCCTAAAGCAGGAATAATAGATTTAAGTTTTAGGAAGACAACTTTCAGCTGAAAATTAGAAACAATGTGCTAGTGATAAGACTAGTTCAGCAGTCTAGCATTTTGCCAAGTAAAATAGGAATCATTATCAGTGAAGAGGCAGAGGTATAGTCAGAATTGCCAACAATGTCAATTAGTGGGTCATGGGGATGAGCGTCATAGTGAGAAAATAAAAAGACAGGCTATACCTTCATACACATACACATATCAAACCCACTCCCCCAAACCAAAAAATGTTCACCTACTCTGTACAATTGCATCCCTTCTAATATTGTTTGGATTATCACACTGAGTACAATGATTGCAGAGAGCAGATCTGCAAACAGTTAAAATAATGTTGAGGTAATTCTTGTTATAATTGGAAGAGCTGGAGAACAGCATCATCAGAAAAAAAGTTGACTCTTTCAACTCTTAGCTGTTTGATGCTACTGAATAATAATTCCATCTGCAAAGCTTGGAAATTTGGAGCTTTGTATAACACTACTTTTATTTTTGTCTGATCGGAGGACCTCAAAACCAAAAGAGAATTAGAATTAGAATGTTGGAAGGGACCTTGTAGGTCATCTAGTCTACCCCCCAAGCGGGAGATCTTACACCATTTCTGACAGATGACAGTCCAGTCTCTTCTTGAAAGTCTCCAGTGATGAAGCTCCCACAACATATGAAGGCAAACTGTTCCATTGGTTGATTGTATTGGTGGAGAGTATTGGAAGGTTTCTGTTCTTTGTCATACTGTCTTACTATCAAATGTTTCATGTTTCATGTCAATAAGCATTTCTTATTTTATGTAACAGTTACATATTATTGAATATATCCCCAACTCCTACTGTGTAGAACTGAGAAAAGATGGAATCTTTAGTGAACATTTAGATGGATAAAATTTAGATATTTTTTTTTAGATTTATCTCCTGGAATTAAATCTTCTTTAATTCCAGAAGATTTAAAGCATGGCAATTTCAGTAGTAACCTCAAAGTCTTCCAATCTTTTTTCTATCCCAAATCACATTTATGTATCAAGTACAGTCACATGATCATTTTCAGAGATGTATGGAGCCACTAATAAACAGGAGATTATATGGAGTTATCATATTTGCATGCCACTGCACATTGTGAATTTAGTTCATAACTTTCTTCTGCATTAAACTTACACCAAATATATTTCTCAATTATCAGATTTCAATTTACATGGAACTGCAAGTAACAAAGATTACATTTGATTGGAATATTTAATTGAATCCACTTAGTTAGCACTTCCCAGACCAAAATGTCTATTGGAATCTCAAGTTTTTCTTAATATTATTCTTATCTATAAATTTTGTCATATATCTTTCAGCTTAGAAAATGCATTAGAGAATATAATAAGTATATATTATATAGGATACATGTATATAGAATGCATATTATGCTATTTAAATGTGAACTTTTGGTGATTCCTTAAAAAAAGAAGAAATCCTGGATAAAATGGATTTATGACAGAATTTATCAGACTTGTCAAAGGGAAGGAATTATAATGATTTTTCTTTGCCCAATTGCTGATGCTGCTCAGGTTTTATGGTTTCTGTTGATATTTTTGATAGTATTCACATATTTATTGTAGTTGGGCCTTTAAAATGAAATACTAACCTAGTCACGATGTGATGGAAAGTTCAGAAAAAAATTAAACCATATAAAGCATAAATAATGATTAGCATATCTTTGCTTGTTATTTGGCATGTCACAGTATTTGTTCATCAGCTTGTTGCATTTGAGAAGTTGGCAGAGACCTGCATAAGAAAACTTGTTGCTTTTTAAAAAAAAATAGCTACAGATAACACTATCACATTTCTTTTCATTAATGTAGCATGCAATTTTGTTTAAAAGTTTATGTTCCCTGTTTTTTCCCCCAGATAACATGGCAGGAAGAAAAACTTTAATTCTCAAGGAGTTTATCAGGCTGATCTTCTAGTCATTTTTAGCCACAAACCAAGTAGATATTGGCAAACCCCACTCAGTGTAAAATAAAGTAATAATCTTTATACGAAAGTCTCCACAGCAATATAGACTTGAGGGCCTTAGAAACTGAAAGTGATTGTCAACACAGGTCTCTCGGGTTAATAGCTGGAATCAAATGCATTAAGAAGTCCAGCCGGAAGGTGCTGATAAGAGGCGAGCTTTGTTCATTTGGATACAGCAGCACTGATGACAGAAGTAAGTGGGTTTTTAACTATGTTCACATCTGATGCCACAATAGAAGGATTATTTAAATAAATGAAATGCTTTTCTTGTTGCATATTTTCCCTCTTTCACCTGGGGAAATTTTATGGCCTTTGCCACTATTACAGCTAATAACTCTATTAAATAATCAAGCTGCTTTCCCTGCTGATAATGAAATTGTTACACCAAATTTTCTAGTGCATTTACAACCAACATCCAAAAGGATGGCTTCTGTTTTGTTTCTGAGTATTATCAGCTCAGGTATAAAACTTAACTTTGTGCTAGGAAAAATACTTCTAAAGCCACTTTTGCATATTTTGATCTGGGAAAAGTGAATAGAATAGAATAGAATAGAATAGAATAGAATAGAATAGAATAGAATAGAATAGAATAGAATAGAATAGAGCTGGAAGGGACCTCGGAGGTCTTCTATAGGATTGCTTGTATTGCAAGCAAAGAAGAGATAATGGTTTATTTATTATAGTTAAATAAAAAAATATTATCAGTTTTCTACTGTTATTGAAGCTGTGGAACATCAGCCAGTTACATTTTACTGGACCTTCTTGGAAAAAGGTGGGTCAAGAGATTCAACCAGGGTAAGCAGTTATTGTTTCTCTGTGCATGTTGTGCATTGCATCACTCAGTTTTGTTCTTGGTTGGAAGAAGGATATGTAGACTCTTCTAAAATGCCAGATGAATGCATTATGATGTCACCTGGAAGGTTTTGAGTGTATACATCCTCAGTAGTGGACAAAGTCCTTGGCAATCCTGTAGACTAGACACATTCTCAATTGATAATGCAAATGGATGAGGGATAGGGAATGGGAAGTGGATCTGGGTTGGAATCAACTTTTCCTTCAGGAAAGGGGATGGTTATTGAGAAAGTGGTAAGGTTGAACTTGCAGAGGACTTTGGAGGATGGAAATGTATCTGTCCTCTGGGATCTTTCACTGGCTTTCAATATTTTCAACAATATCCTTCTGGATTGCCTGTGATCACTCAGAATTCTGAGCACAGTGTTGTGAAGATTCTGCTCCTACCTGAAGAAAGGTCACACCCATGCATGGTTTGTCATAAAGTGCCTTAGGGTTCATTCCTCTCCCTTATCCAGCTTTATTTTTTTTATTTATTTTTAATATTTATATGCCGCCCAATCCCGAAGGACTCAGGGCGGCATACAAAGTTAAAAAACAGTCCAAAAACAATAAAATAATAAAATAATACAATCATACTGCGATCATACTGCGAGTCCGGTCATATCCCGGCCCCCCGGGGACATCAGCCCCAGGCCTGCCGGAACAGGAGGGTTTTAACAGCCTTCTTAAAGGCCGGCAGGGTGGGAGTAGTTCGAACCTCGGGGGGAAGTTGGTTCCACCAGGTCGGAGCCACCACGGAAAAGGCCCTTCCCCGAGGGCCCGCCAGCCGACATTGTCTGGCCGACGGGACCTGAAGGAGGCCCAATCTATGGGACCTCACCGGTCTCTGGGAGCTATGCGGCAGAATGCGGTCCTGTAAGTAACCTGGCCCTATGCCATGAAGGGCTTTAAAGGTGATAACCAACACCTTGAATTGCGTCCGGAGACCCACAGGAAGCCAGTGCAGCTCGCGGAGGATAGGTGACACGTGGGCGTACCTTGGCGCGCCCACAATCGCTCTCGCGGCTGCGTTCTGAACCAACTGCAGCCTCCGAACGCTCTTCAAGGGTAGCCCCATGTAGAGCGCATTGCAGTAATCCAGTCTTGAGGTGACAACGGCATGAGTGACTGTGAGTAAAGCCTCTCGGTCCAAATAAGGCCGCAGCTTAACATATTTATGGAACCACTGAGAAAATTTGTTGATAAGTTTGGGTTACCAGCAATATTTAAATGATTCTCTGTTATGCAACTGTACCCTGGGCAAGTTGGGCAATATGGTAGAAGTCATGAAGGCTGTCAAGTTCTGGATGGAGAGAAACAGGTCAGGTAAGACAGAATGAAGATTGATTCAGAAGTTGGATGATTCCATTAGTACATTCTTTTTGGTTCTTTTATTCAGGAAAAAGAAATCTAGACTGGAATTGCAGTCCAGAGAACCTTCTGACTTCCCACATCCTGCTCAAATAATATGTTGATATCATAGCCAGGATGACTTTTGCAGAGCTCTACCTGGCATGCCAGTTGCAGCCTTACTGGGAACAAGCTGTACCAAAGATGGTCACTCATACATTTGTCATTTTTGGATTAGATTACTGTAGCTTATTCTGTATGGGTCTGCCTTCAAAACCATCCAGAACTTTGTTGGTTCAGAACACAGCAGTACGTGATGGATCAGTTGCAATACTGTCACATTTAGCCTCTCCTTTAGGAATTGCATTGATTACTAGTATATTTCTGAGTGCAATTCAGAGTACTGGTCATTATTTATAAAGCTCTTTATGACTTAGGACTTGAGTATCTTAGACACTATGTTTCCTGTTAATTTTTATCCATCATATCCTAACTACGTGTGAGTGCTTACTAAGGGAGATATGGCAGGAAGGAGTCTGATGGGGAATATTCTCTTTAGCAGTTTTCTTCTAGCATAGCTTATCCATTGAAGCAAGAGTGGCCCTCATTCTCATGGCCTGTTCTGGAAGTCTTTTGGATATTAATTACAATCAGTGGCTTCATAGTAAACAATTTTAGTATTTATTTTATTTTATGTTAGTATTTATTGGAAAAAAATTAGCTTAGGGATTTTATTTAAGTAATTATACTATTGATTTTTTAAATATTGTATAGAATTTATTAGGTTGCAGGCTATAGACAAATCAAACAAACAAACAAACAAACAAACAAATAGTTGTGATTTTTTGCTTATATAAGCACTCATAATGGTTTGAATTAGGAGTACTAATGGTTCTAATGCTTCATGAATCATATAGAATAATATACAATCCATAGAATGTAAGGATGATGATCTTGATGGAGTTATTCAGGCTATGTTGCCCAAGAAAAAGCGACTACAGCACATCTCCATCAAGCTCATCTTCCTTATCTTGAACATAAGGTAACTCTTTACCAGTTAGCCAGGATACTATCTGATGGCATGTCAATATCATGCATACATAGACAGATGATGGGTCCATTGAGAGATTTTGAGGGGGAATGAGTTCAGACTTTATTTATTGACATATTTCTAGTTATTATTTAGAGTATGATGAGAACATGACAGAAGAGAAGTAAGCATATACAGTATACACAAGCCACATAATTATAAGTAAAACTTATATGGGGGTAAGGTGGTGGCCAATTCAGCTATCCAGGCAATTTCCCTCCAGGCAGATTTTCTAGGGTACCAGAGAATGTATGTCATGGGCAATCCTGCACAATATGTTTAATAGTTTGCATATCAGCATCACAATTGCAATAAGGGGAATCTTTCCATCCCCACTGATATAGGGCAGAAACACTTCTTCCAGTATCATACCTAATTCTGTTCAATTTCAACCAAAGTAAGTCTAACAATATGTTTCTAGTGAGAGACCTTAAAAAATACTTGATACGTTGCTGCGTTGACTCTCGTACTATCATTATTATTATTATCGATCATCGCACAGTCAGCCAGATGTTCAGACTGGATTTGGCATTTTGTCTACCTATCGAGTCCTTACCCAGGACCTGGGATAGGCAGATGTGGATGTTTGATGGTATTACAGATATCGTCGCAGGATGGAAGCAGTTCCTAATAAGGCCGCCTTTTGCAATTGACTAATAGCGAATTTGTCAATGCCAATGGTGTTCAAGTGGTGCTCCAGTTGTTTTGGGATTGCGCCCAAGGAGCCTATGACTATTGGTACTACCCTTGCTTGCTTTTGCCACAGTCTTTCTATTTCTATTTGTAGGTCTTTGTATTTTGTTATCTTCTCCAGTTCTTTCTCTTCTATTCTGCTATCTCCAGGCACTGCCACGTCCACTATCCAGACTTTTTTGTCTTTCTTATCGACAATTGTTAAGTCTGGGGTGTTATGTTGCAGGTGCTTGTCTGTTTGAATTCTGAAGTCCCAGAGCAGTTTAATTTTATCATTTTCTATGACTTTCTCTATTTTATGATCCCACCAGTTTTTGCTTACAGGCAAATGATATTTTTTGCAGATCTTCCAATGCACCATTGTTGCTACTTTGTCATGCTGCTGCTTGTAGTCAGTCTGTGCAATCTTTTTGCAACAGCTTACCAGGTGGTCCACTGTTTCTTCAGCTTCTTTGCATAGGCGGCACTTATTATCTGTTGCTGTCTTCTCAATTTTGACTTTATATGCATTTGTCCTTAAGGCTTGGTTTTGTGCAGCCAGAATTAGTCCCTCGGTCTCTTTCTTCAATTTTTCTACTCTTAGCCATTGCCAGGTCTTGTTATTATATGCTTTCCTAGCTATTTTTTTCATGTATTGGCCATGTAGTGCTTTGTCTTCCCATGCCTCTATTCTGTTCTTCATTTGGTCTTTCTTGTAGGCCAGTTTGGTCTCTCCAGTAGTCAGTAAGCCTTCCTGATATACTAATTTCAGTGCATCTTCATCATTGTTCTTCAGATATTCTTCCAAAGCCATTTTTTCTTCTTCAACCATCTGATGTACTTGTAGCATTCCACGCCCACCTATTTGCCTTGGTAGATAAAGTCTGTCAATGTCACTGCGTGGATGAAGGGCATGATTCATTGTCATTATTTTTCTGGTCTTCCTATCCATTGCTTTTAGTTCTGCTTGAGTCCAGTCCACTATTCCAGCTGTGTACCTAATGACTGGAATTGCCCAGGTGTTGATTGCCTTTATGGTATTTCCTCTATTGAGTTTGGACTTTAAGATCTTCTTCACTCTCTTGATGTATTCATCTCTAATCTTTTTCTTGACTACAGTGTGCTTGATATTGTCAGCTTGAAGGATACCAAAGTATTTGTAGTAATCTTCCTCATCCAGACTCTTAATGTTATTTTCGTGGGGCATCTTGATTCCTTCAGTTTTCACTACTTTTCCTTGTTTGATAGTAAGTGTGGCACATTTGTCCAAGCCAAACTCCATAACAATATCTTGGCTATATATACGGACGTGTTGAGCAGCGATTCTATTTCAGATGATGTTTTTCCATACAGCTTCAGATCATCCATATAAAGGAGATGGGATAGTCTGGTAGATGTTTTTGATATTTGATAGCCATGTCCTGAGTTATTCATTATTGTTGACAAAGGAAACAGTGCAATAACAAATAGTAATGATCACAATGAATCTCCTTGAAATATTCCTCTCTTGATATTAACCTCTCCCAGTCTCTCACCATTTATCTGCAACTGTGTCTTCCATTGTGCCATCGATCTTTGCACAAATTTTCTGATGTTTCTACTGACTCCTGTTATTTCTAGGCACTTGATTATCCAGTCATGTGGCAGAGAGTCAAATGCCTTTTTGTAGTCAATCCATGCCACATTCAAGTTGGTCTTCCTTTTCTTGCAGTTTTCCAAGATCATTTTGTCTATTAGGAGTTGATCTTTTGTTCCTCTACTATTGGGGCGGTTTCCTTTCTGCTCAGGTGGAAAGAGATTGTTTTCAACTAGATGCTGTTGTACTGCATCAGCTACCACACCAGTTAGTAATTTGAAAGTTGTTGGTAAGCAGGTAATTGGCCTGTAGTTGCCTGGTGTTTCCCCTTTTGCTGGATTTTTCATTATTAGGTAGGTTTTCCCAGTTGTTAGCCACTTTTCAATTTCTCCTCCTTGTAGTATATTGTTGAACTGCTTGGCAATGAGTGGGTGCATAACAGTTAGATGTTTCAACCAAAACCCATGCAGTTCATCTTCACCTGGTGCTGACCAATTTTTGATTTTCCTTGCTCTTTTTTCTACCATTTTTGTTGTTATTACTAGTTCTTTCATTTCAACTTCTGTGTATCTGCGACGGGCAAATACCTTTTCTTCCAGCAGTTCTGCAGCTGCTGGCCCTGGTTGCTCAGCCAACAGTCCTGAGTCCTGTAATCCATTTTTCACCAGATATCCAGGAACTCCAATATCTAGCGCGGACCTTGTTAACCCGGGTGATATCTGAGCTGATATGGCATTCTGAAATTTACGTCTCACCATATTTTTTTATGGGAGAGACACTCTTTGTCTGACTCCTCTGATGAGACCTGTCCAGTATGGTTGAACCTCTGGCATAGCTCTCATCTTTCTCAGAGTATGCAAGCCCCACAACCACGTCAAGGTAGTGCCTCACTGGGGGTTGTTGTTGTTGTTGTTGTTGTTGTTATTATTATTATGAGTTCCCAATTAGTTGCCAGCTTTTTCTACAACACCTATGACTTATTTTTAATGCTTAGTTTCTGTGGGGTTATCTCCATTCCTTCCTTAGTACAAATCCTCTTTATTGTAGCAGAGTCACTAAAGAGAATAGGGTCAGGGTAGTGGTGTACCTTAACCAAAATTCTGTTCCCAGATATCTTGAAATCTACTGGAAGCCCACAGCCAGGGAATACCGACACCTGAGGTTGCACTAAGATTTCACTTTGGTAAGTTATCATTGACTAGGTAATTATGTTGTCACAACATTGACATATCAGATTATTTTGAGCAAGTATGGAACTGAAAAGCGTTTCTTAATTATTAAGTGTCACTCTCCCATGTGTTATGCAGGAAGATCGGTGGGATGATAGCAGCAAACATAGGCTTGGGAATAGGTTAATTCAAAGTCTGTTTGTCTAATGTTCAGGTCATTTAAGTACTCTGGTTACAGGAATTTCTAAGTATGAATTATAAGTAAAATGAAATAAAAGACCAGAATCTCTTCTCAACTGTGCTGAAGTTCTTAGGATCTGCTGGATGACCTTTTAAGAGCCATGCAAAAGATTTTTTTTTTTTTTTTTTTTGGCTGAGAGAGCTACTGTTTGCATATAATTGTCTATTTGGATTCCTAGAAATACTAGTAGTATCTCCATGTGCTGAGATGGAACTGGAATGTAAAAATGTCAGTATATCCTAAGAGCAATCGGTTTCAGGATTTTGAGGGGGGAGATCATGTCAGAACCAGACAAGAGGCTAGACAATTCTATTCAGAAGGAATCTTATTAGAATAATGGGCTTCAAACTAACTATTTCTCTAAACTATTCTGCTTTTCTTATCTCCAAGAATTGTTCTTACACTAAAGTTAGGTTGCTGTCTTCTAGTCACTATCCAATTCTATTTTACTTATTTACAGTGTTACATTCCTTCCACTTATTATGGTTCTGTAGTCTTCGTTAGAGTGTATTTTAATATTCTTTCTGTCATATCTATCTTCTCCTCCCCTCCCCTCATCTCCCCTCCCGTCCCTCCTCCCTTGTCTCTCATCTCCTATCCAGCAAGGGCATCTGGATAACATCTCTTGAACCTTTCAACTTTTCTTAGTCTTTTCCCATCCATTCTACCCTGTAGTCACTTTCATGGCCTTTGTAGATTGGATACTATGTGGAGGCTTTTTGAAAGCTTTAGAGGCTGTCCAGGATTAGATAACCTGGCAGTTGACAGCTGTGACTTCACTTAGGATTCTCTCCTTTTAAATTCTTTACCTTGCTAACATCTGGCATCTGGAGTTTGGAGCTTTCTGAATTGTTCTGCTTCACTTTCCTGTGCCTTTTAATTTCCAGCATGCTAGATAAGGGAAAAGAAAGGGCCCTTATATGATGATGGCAGAACAGGAATGTCAAATTATCTTTGGATGCACCCTTCTTCTCTTCCTAAAGTAAGAAAGAAAATAACCACACACTTCCAGTGGTGGAATATATTTACTCATAATTCTTAGCAGCTGTTTTTTCAATGCTGAAAAAATTCTGACTCTATTGTTTGCCGAATACATGAATCAACTATTACCAATCTGCCTCCAGCATTTTTAAGCCTTCTGTCTTGAGGTACAATTGATCAAATTATCCTTATTGTCTTTTGGTCACTTTGTGCAAAAATAAAGTTTTCTGGAAAAATCTCTAATTCTGGGAAAGGTGTAAGGAAAAAGACTAGGATGACCAACATCAAGTTGGATAGGCTCAATTACAGTGGCAATCGGTGCATTGATGGAAGATCTGAAGGCCCGTTTTGAAGAAAGAGAGTCCTAAAGTACCATATATCTACAGTATGTGGATGCTAAGAATCCACAGTGAGTTATTGGCAGATAATCAACAACAAAGGTAAGAATCCACTTTTTCCATTAATAAAATCTTGCTACAAGGTTTTCCAAAGAATGATTTATGCACTCAGTAGCATATATTCCATGTGCATCTTGTGTGCTTTTAGAACATGATCCACACTCATAAAATATACAAACAATATGATGCATGTCATAAAAATTATGCATATCACCACAGAAAAAAGGAATGTGACAAGCATCATTAACACATGTCAAAAATAATCAGATTCTGCTTCCATAAGGATACTGAAGAATCTGTGGGAGGAAAAATCACCTAATATTTTTATTAGTACCATTCACAGTTGGTATGATTTTACATGGTTTAACATGGTCTGCATGCATTCCTCTTCAGGTCTAAGTAGACATAAATAATATGTGCTGGTAATTCCTCTTCCATGCAGTCCTTAAAATACTTTGATTTCTTCTTTCTATAATATCACTGCAGAAATATTGGCAATGAAGAAACAAAGTTTCTTGGCATGGTTTATAGCTTTTATGAGGTGAAAATACAAGGAGGCTTGATCTTAGAATGCTGTTGCACAAAATCAGAATGAAGTCAATAGAAGGAAGTCTTGCTAATTCTTCAAAATATTTATGTATACACATTACTGTTTTATGTAATTATCTGTCTCCAGAATACTTATGGAACATGGCTGAAAATCCAGTAGAAGGGAATATATGTAGCTCAGGGTTGAATGTGTAGTTGTTGGTGCTCTCTGAGCTTTCTGCTTAGAGACATTACATTACTTGACTAGGTAACATCATCAGTGCTAATGAGAGTAGGGTTTGCTTCCTATTTTTATACAATAGCTTGACCAACAGGGTTGGTGGTGGTGCTGTCAAGATATTCTCTTTAGTAGTTTCTTGAATAGGATATTGTTTTTTATTTGATTGTTTGTCTGGTGTTAATCTCTGCTTATCCAAGTATTGGCTGCTGGAAAGATATGTTATGGTCTTTTTTTCTTATCCTTTTATTGTCTCTTTTGTAAATGTGGTTTATTTGAATCCATGAAGGTTAAGAAGAGTCTGTAGATATGCCACGCAAATAAAGATCAAATGCAGAAATTTGTGATTTGAAATTGCACATTTATCTTGAAAACAGGACTAAATATCCAGCAATAGTTATACTTCAATTCACTTCTTATTTTTCTATAATTAATTATAACTTCTTTTATTTATTGTAACTAATTTTTGCTCCATTGATAAATGTAGCCATGATAATCTATCTAGGTTACTTTCTGCTGAATAGTTTGGACATTTATCTGGCTCAGAATATAAAACTGATAACACAATTGTTTCAATTACCTTGGCCCAGTTTACCAATAAACAATTGACATTTCTGATCTATATAATTCTATAATTCTTATACTCATTTATTCTGTCATGTTTCTTCTGTACCATTTCTGCATTTTTAAACATTTTGTCTCCAAACAGAAATTTCTAAGTTTATTTCCTTTCAAACTACACATCTTACATTTTAAAAAGCTTAATATGGTAATGCAGCATTCAAAGACTTATACATTCCAGTGGATAAATACATCCCCATCTCCAATTTGTACAGAAACATGCTAATATTTAATTTTTCAGGCTATCTAAGTTCCTAATCTCTGGTGGCCCCTTGTGTGTAACACTGAATTCTGGGATTATGTGTTCATTTTATATACTAACTAAATAAATTTAACATAAATAGCAGGATTTTATAATATAGAAATGGTGTCATCAGTATTCTCTTTAGCTGCTTTGAACAAGATAAATATCTCAGGAAGTGGCATCTCTCATTAGAATGAATGACTTCGGATATTTAATAGAGGCAATGTAAGGCGGTTGGTGTCACCCAAACATGGGTCTTTCTTAAGCAGAACACACCAAAATATAAGGTAAGCATGTGATCTGAGGGTATAAAAGTGATGAGGTTACAGTTGCTTGCCTCTGTCATGCCACTTAAAAGTGGCACATTCCCCTGGGATAATAAATTTAGGTGGGCAATTCACCCACAGGTTAACACAACCCTTTAATTTGTGGTAGTTGATAGAGTTTTAGGGCAGAAAAATCTATCTGTCTCAACCATTAGCTCTCCAACATGCTTGCTGTTCAATTCTGGGAGTTAAGATTGCAAAGACTAACAAACATTGCATTACTTGTACATCTCTGTCAGGTGAAAGAAAGGAGTGGGTGATGGCAGATCCATTTTTAAGGTAACAGAGTCCATGTTAGCTAACAGACAGATTGGCTAACGGGTCTTCTTCTTTTTTTGAGATGACAATGAAATGTTTATGTGATAAAGCACAATTCTTTGTGAGCATTGGACAATAAAGAATAAAGGAGCTACTTTAAAGATTCTTCTTTCCATGTATTGTTCAGAGATGTTTGTATATCCGGAACACCAACAACACTGAAGTGGTAGCAGTAGCTTTGGCAGATGAAAGTTTTCTCTGCTCTCATTGCCATCTTATGTGCTGAAACTCCAGTTCCTGCAAGCCAAACCAGGCAGCTGAAATGTTGAAAGTGATATTCTGACATCTGGAGACCACATGGTTGGAGAAGACTGGGTGAATAAAATGGATCATGATTTCAAAACCAGGACTCAACATTTGGCACAGTTTCTGAAACTTAAACTGTGGTGTATCTTTTTGAAACTTTACAGAGACCTTGGATACTGTTTCTAAAGGCATGAATAAACATCTTCAGGATTGAAGCATTGCCATTTTAAAAACAATTTTATTTGAATTTTATTTATACTGCTTTCATTTTAAAAAAAACAATATCCAGGTGGTTTGCAATATGAAAAGATATATCTATCACATGGAATTAAAAAAGTCATATTGTTAATAATAGTTCAGTTGGACTGGTTCTTGAACAGGTGGTTAGTCTGCTTGGAGTGGAGTGACTTATTTATTTAGTCCTTTCAACAATGGCTTGTAACTTGGGGATTATTAAATATGACTCACAGTAGATAATATCATAAATGTCTCTCTGAAGGAGGGCAGGATGCCCCCTTCTATAAAGGACACAGTTATTAAATCTCTTTTCATGAAATCTGCTATGGATCCTGCAGAAATGAGCAATTATATATAAGCCTCTAACTTCCTATGATAAGAGAGTGATAACTTTTCAGCTGGAGAAAACAGCCTTTCAAACTGGCTTCAGGGTGGACTACAAGACTAAGACTATCTTAACCACCCTGATGGATGAGCTTTATTTGTGAAGTGACAAAAGGAGTATGACTCTATTACTTCTTAATCTCTCAATGGCTTTCAATACGATTGAGCATGGTGTCCTTCTGGATTGCTTAAGAAATTTGGAAATAGTGGGCTTGCCTTTGCAGTAGTTTTATTCCTATCTCTCAGGCAGATTTCAGAGGGAGACACTTGGAAACAGTCACATTTTGCAATGGGAGCTATTATTTGATGTCTCTCGGGATTCTATTATGTCTCCAGTGCTTTTCAGTCTCCACATAAACTGTTGGGGATATTGAACTGAAACTGGCTGATGAACCCAGATTTGTGATATCTTCAGGAAATGAAGTGATTTCCTTGAACATCTGCCTGAAGTCAGTTACAGGCTGGATGAGATAAAATAAATTGAAATTTAATCTGGACAAAACAGAAGTGTTCTTTATTATGGTCTATAATTCCAGAGTGGTGGTAGACTATAATCCTTTATTCAGAATGGGACTGTATTCTCCAGAAGGAAAGGGCATGTAGTTTGGGGATACTTTTGAACCAAATCTCTCTCTACTTCTAACCAGTTTTCTTTGGTATTTCAATTTTGTTTCCTTGCAGAAGAAAATTACTATGAAACTGCAGTACATGTGGAAGTAACCCCCAGGATTGGATATGATAGGGAACTCCATAGTTTGGAAACTTCAGTTGGTACATAAATTGGAAGCCAGTGGGGACTTGGCAAGAAAATCACAAGACCATATTATATCTGTGTTCAAAGTACTGCATTGATTGCCAATTCATTTCTGCACAAAATAAGAAATGTTTTTTTTTTTAATTCCAAAGGTGCTTTTTCAAAATGCAACTGGACTTACTTTGTTTTTTTTCCTTGAAGACATTTCATTTCTCATCCAAGAAGCTTCTTCAGTTCTGGCTGAATGGTGGGGTGTGGAATGGAAGGATTTATATTTCTTGCAGTCATCTGGTTGTTAACACTCTTTCTGAGAGTAATTGAAGCCACTTGGGGGTTTATCTGTGCCCCCAGGGTCACCAACCAGATGATTTCAAGGAATATAAATCCTTCCATCCCTCTCAATCATTCAGTCAGAACTGAAGAAGCTCCTTGGATGAGAAGCAAATTTTTTCAAGAAAAAAAAAACCAAGAAAGTCCAGTTGCCTTTTGAAAAAGCACCTTTGGGACAACCATGACCTGGATGACTAAAAATCTCCATAGACACTTTTTTAGGGCTATATAGTTAAGATCCAAGCTATCTGAGAAAATTATTTCTTTCTATGAACCTCCACACATTTTGAGATAATCTGAGGATTGCCCCAAATTCATCTAATAATGATGTGAGATTGAGCCTTCTCTATTACCATCCCAGCTTTTTGGAAAGCACTTCCTGAAGAGCTAAGAAGCTTAATAGCTTTATTAGCTTTTAAACGACTTTTAAAACACATCTGTTTGAATAGGGATTTAACTATTGGCTAATTCTTAATTGTAATTAATAGTAGTTCTTGTGTTTATTTGTATTGGTATTCAGTGTTATTTTAAATGCTTTTAATAGCTTTATTTTAAAATAGCTTTTTTAATAAAAACAATTTTGCCACAAATTCTTTGGAGGCTTTGATAATTAGCAATATATTAATTTTAATGATCTAAAAATAAATATTATTCAAATACATTTTAATATAAAATTTATTTTTTCCCAAAACTAAGTGAAGATCAATCAGAAGTCACTGGTTAAAATACCATTGAATAGTTAGCAATAATGGCTAGAATGTTTATGAAGTTGTAATATTGTACAATTAGTCAATCTGATTCCATTCAGCTAGATTTCTTCTCCTGTTCAGCCAGCCTTGTTAAAGAGGTACGGGAGCTGATAGTAAAACATCTGAAAGATGCCTACTTTGCAGTACTTGCTGGAGTCTGCTCTTGATTGAGTCTGCTCAGTCTGCTATCACTGGTTAGGCTTAAAGATTTTAACTACTTAGATTGGTCTGTGTTCATGGTTAACTAGTTCAGCACCAAAAGTGTAAGAAATTGGACTAGAGTAATTCTATCAATATATTACTTAGAATAATCACCCAGAATTGGACATGAGAAGTCAATAATTTATTGGCAGAAACTGATAACTCTTTCTCCTGGTTCATTTCTGCATCTTAGACACACAACCCAAGGTTTTTTTTCCCCTTAACATGTATGATTGGGGCATTCTAGCCACCAACCCCAAACAGCACATCTTGCTTTCATGTGCTGTTAATTTCAGTTGACCCTGACCATAACATTAATCATTTTCCTATTTTTCTGAATTAGTGGTTGGAGCATAAAATTGGATCGTCATCATTTTAACATAATATCCACAAAGTCTATTAATATTATTTGGTCACTGATTGTGTTGTACCTAGGTATTGTTCTTGTTACATCTTTTCTATCTATGAAAGCAACACTGTTTGTTCTTTTTTTTTAATGTCTGGAATAGTAAACAGTGAGATTGTCTGACTGAATGTATTCAATCCCAGTCTCTCCCAAGTTGCTGATCCGTATAATATCCATCTGTATCAATTTCATTTTATCTTTTATTGTGTTGACCTTTCCTGGTTCATGCTTCTTATATTCCATATTCCTGCCTTTGCAGTTTCAGATTTACTTTTGTGCATGGAGGCATGAGGAACTAGATGTTCTGAAGTCCAGGCCATATTCACTATTAGTATTCTGAAAGATCTTTGGTTCTTCCTCAGTAGCATGTTGAATTCCAAACTACCTGTAGGGCTCATCACCTAACAGTATATCATCAAACACTTTATATTGTCTATTCATGCAGTTTTCTTGAGTACTTACCTTCTTCAGCTCAGGATGAAATATTGCCTTTTATCAGTAAATTGATCATTTGACTCCAGCATTTTCCACTGTTGCTGCTGCCCAATATAAGCTCATGCTTGTTTTAGTTGGGGAGCTGGGATGACTTTCACACCTTGGACATCATTGCTGGGAATATATACTCTGGGCAAACATATCCTTAAGTCTTATTCATTTCTCCTATGAACATTTCCCCACCATGATGATGCAGCATAACAGAGCTTGTTAGGGATAGCTGCAGCTTATATTATGTTATACATATAATGATATTTTATATAAGAGCCAAGGTGGCACAGTGGTTATAATGCAGTGTTGTAAGCTAACCCACTGCTCACTGCCAGATTTTGATTCTGACCAGTTCAAGGTTGACTCAGCCTTCCATCCTTCTGAGGTTGATAAAATGAGGACCCAGATTGTTGGGGCAATATGCTGAATCTGTAAACCACTTAGAGAGGGCTGTAAAAGCACCATGAAGCAGTATATGTCCAAGTGCTATTGCTATTATATGTATGTATGGTATATCATTATGTGTATATGAACAATTATTTGAGCAATGATTAATATTATTATGGAAAACCATTAAGTTGTGATTCAGTAAATGTAAAAATCCAATTGATTGGGAGAATAACATATACAAAGCCACTGGACTTATACTCTGAGTCTATTCACATTTACATGTATTGAGATAATGGGACTTCTTTGAGTAAATGTGGATTGATTTCAGCTTAGACAGATAAACTGCATTATTTTATTTGTCCAGGTTGTCCTTAATGACTGTGGTTAGCCACCAGAAATCAGACTGAGAAGAATTTGTTGAATTACTTTATTTTTGTCTGCTAAGATATCTCTGAATGAAGTTAAAGGCAAAATCCTATTAAAAGTATGTGACTTTTCCTTGTTTCATACACACAGTTTAATATCTTGGTCATGGACAAATACATCATAATTCATTTCTAAGAAACTGCTTCCTATGCACTTCAGTTGAAAGTACTGCTAACACCAGTAATTTTTTAAGTCAGTGATGGCTACAGTGTATGCAGAGTGAAGGACACAGATATAATACCATCATTATCCTTGCCCACAGAGGTTTTATTGGCTGATAACTTTCAAACTAACTTGATGACTCTTTTCAAATGTCTTCAGATCTTTTTACATTTACCACACATCTTTATTCTGCATACGTGCATTTTGCGCTTCTTCTACTTCTACCCACTTTTATAACATCATGAACTTTGACAAAGTCATTTACCATTTTAATCATTTAAAATACAGTACTGTATTCTTGACTGATCTGGAATTTTGAATTAAAAGAGCAATGTGACTGCTATACTTGTTCTATGTTTTTTTTTTTAAAAAGTATGTGTACTAGCTGCTACTATGCATATTTGTTTGTTTTAAAGACTGCTATTATGTAACATGACTTACTAAAGGATATTAATATTAAAAAGCCTGCAATCATTACCTTTCCTTGACAACAGTTGGAAAATTCCCACCAGCAAATTGTGCAGGAAGATAATAAGAAATGAGATCTTTCTGAGTTCAGTTCAAATCCTGGTGAGCTCAGAGAAACGCCTATGGAGGTTTCTCTAGCAGAGACTTGCCACTGCCTTCTGGGAATTTTTTTCAATTATCTGCAAACCCAGGTTTTCCTAATGAACTCCCATCCAAGTATATTAACAAGGTCAGAGCTTGGTTAACATTATGAAGATCCTCAAATGAAGTAGAAGAATAATTTTCCAGTAATCCTCCTTTTCTCCACAGCCCTCCTGTACTGCCTGAAAACTATTTAGATCAGTTTTTTTTTTTTTTCTGGACAGAAAATGATAATGTACTAAAGAAAATATAAAAAAATATTATTATGGTTCATCACAGTGAGACAGATGTTCAGGCTAGATTTGGCATTTTTGTTTTCCTATCAGGTCCTTTCCAAGGACCTGGGATAGGCAGATCTGGAGGTTTGATAGTGTTACAGACATTGTTCCAGGATGTAAGGTGTTCCGAGTAATGCTGCCTTTTGCAATTGACTGATAGTGAATTTGTCGATGCTGATGATGTCCAACTGCTGCTGCTGCTGGTGGTGGTGCTGCTGCTGATTTAAACATCCCTTCCTCTTTTTGTAATAGAAATAGCGATAGCACTTAGACATATATACTGCACCATAGTGCTTTACAGTATTCTCTGAGCAGTTTACAACATGAGCGTATTGCTCCCAACAATCTGGGTCCTCATTTTACCAACCTCGGATGGATGGAAGGCTGAGTGAACCTTGAGCCCATCAGGATCAAACTCCTGGCTGTAGGCAGAGTTAGCCTGCAATACTGCATTCTAACCACTGTACCACCAGGACTCTTATGAATAGATGCCTGCTGTTTAGTTGAGGAACATTTCCTGGTTACTGCCCATTGTTTTAACATTGCAAATTATAAATATCGATTTATTACAGTCACTTCTGAGAGTGGATGAAGAAAATATGTCTTTAAGTCAATGAGTTTCATTCACTGAGAGAGTGAAGTTGCCAATCTTGAAAACAGCAATCCTTATAGTGAGTTAAGTGGATGAACTAATCGAGCTATGCGGAGGAGTATCTAATCGTGGGGCTGAGAACATAAGTCTGTCTTCTAGTAATGTTTAAGGTCAAATAAATGAATGTTTAATGAATCAAATAGGAATTTAGTGCGCATATCTTTGCATCTAGATATACTGAGTTTATGTAAATGTTCTCAATATAATTTTATTAAAACTTTTACACAAGAAAATTTGAAACAAAGTAACACAAGTAACACAATGTAATATAAAGAAGAAAAAAAGAAAAAGAAATAAAAGAAAAAAGTGCAAGAAAGAAAAAATATATAAGAAAAAATGATATAAAGAAGTGGTTTCCAATATTCTACATGGCAATTATAAATACAAATATATATTAATCTCTCTCCCTAAAATTACATCACATTACTCTTCTTTCTATCATCTATCCTGTCTAGCTATCAAAAACATTTAAATCCCAAGTTCATTTTTTTCCATTTTATGCAAAAATCCATGTAAGGCTTCCAGTCACCAATAAATGGCAGATAGTGTCTTCTCTTAAATTAAAAAAAAAAAAAATCCATTTGAACAAAATTCTTTCAACTTCACCAACCATTCTTTCATACTGGGTAGTATTCCATTTTCCCATCTTTATGCATATAATAATCCCATTTCAGTAGTTACATATTGAAATACTCTTCCATTATTTTTTTCTGTTTATCCATTAATCCTAAAAAGAAAAGTTCTGGCTTTATTTGTTAATGGATTTTTAAAATCCTCTGTATCAAACTATATACAATATTTGAATTCATTTTTAGCTTTTTTACATGTCTGTCAAGCATGATAAAATGTACCTTCATGTAGTCTACGGAAATGTAAAGATATGAACAGTTCATTTTTGTTTTAGACTGAAATGAGTCTCCATATTATATTTATTATGAACTTAGACATTCTCCAGAAAAGAGCATAATTTCAGAGATTTGTTTATTCATACGTATGGACAAAGACACAGAGAGAAAAGTACATGTACACCCAAGCATACAAACATGTTAAACCTTATATATAAAGAGATAACAGAATAAAAGAGTTGGAAGGGAATTTGGAGGTCTTCTAGTCCAACCCCTGCTCAGGCTGGAAACCCTATAGCATTTCAGACAAATAGTTGTCCAATCTCTTCTTAAAAATTTCCTGTGTTGGAGCATCCACAACTTCTTTTTTTTAATAGATATTTTATTGGTTTTTAACTATAACAATCTCCAGTGCCTGGTGTACAGCATGTTGTCTTGGTTTATATTTTAACAAAAAAAGGACAATAGTTAATTAACTATCAATAATAATTAAATTTGATAATTCCATAATTAATATATTAATTAATTATATATTTCTTTGATCTTCCCTTCTCCCATTTGTATTCTCTTTCTTCAACCTTAGCCAAAATATAATTCTTAATATTTTCAATATATAAATGATTAGATATAGGCATTTTTTATATTTATACAAATAATAATCTCTCTATATAACATTTTTTTCAGCTTATATTATTCTCATAACCATCATCTCTTTAGTTCCGCATGGATCCTATTTTTATAATTTTTGTTCGCTTAAATTCCCTTATATTCAATCCAATTCTTATCAGTCATAATTTCTTATATTAGTCATGTAACTGTCCAAATTTTCCCATTTAGGTACATCATCCCAATATTTTATATCATGTATTATAGAAATACTATACTTTTTATCTATCTTATAGTATTTAGATATAACATACTTTTTAATCAGTTTATTTTCATTTTATATTAATAAAAGTTACATCAACCTACTATTTTAACATTTCATATATTATAAAACATACTATATTACTTAAATCTCTTATCCTTCTTGTTATAAGGCCCCTTTATGTTCAAAATTCTCTGTTCTTTTAGCCATATTCGAACAAATGTTTATTCACGTAATAGTCCATCCAGGGCGAGTCAGATCTTTTGTATCTGTCTCTGGTCTTCTTTTGCCAAGTAATTTTCCAAGTTGATGTAATCTGCTTACCCAACAGTTGCTGTATTTTTACCAATGTTGTTGGGAATACAAACGATGAAGTAAGTAAGATAAACACTTTCTGTCTCCCAATCTTCAATGGTTCTCCCGATAATTCCATTTTTCTTATTGTATCAGAACCTTATAGATTTTTTTCCTGTTTGTGTCAAATTGTAATTCTTTTCCTTTGTTATTTTGTCAATTTGATCATACTCTTCTAATTTGTAGTCTGCTGTCTGATTTATTTGTTCATTTGTTGTTATTTCCTGGGTATTCTTTAATTGTAGATGTAGATTGGAAATATGCTTATTTAAATCATCAAAGTTGTTTCGAATTTCCTCATGGTTTGTATTTGTCCTAATATTTCATATATTTCCTCCTGGAAAGTATTTATCTTGCCTTGAAGTATTGCTTCTGGAAGCCTTGATTTTCCAGGCTAAGTCCTTTAGGAGAAAATATTGAATGTGGCATCCTGTCATTTTTTAATACGTATGTGATATCTATGCTGTCTCCCCCTGTCAAATAATCTTTCATCAATGTTTTAATTCAAAAGTCAATTTATCAGTCAGTCAAAGTTACAGTTCAGTATGTTAAGCCACTTTAAATCCTTCCTGCAGATTCTCCTCTAAAAGATTAGCCAGAAAGCCAAGTTTTTCTTTTCCATAAACAGTTCTTAGATTTAAACAACAGTCCAGGTGTTTTTTTTGTTTTTTTTTCTTTCAAACATTTCTTAATCTTATAGTTGGCTCTTCCTTTGTTCCCAGCTGTCTTCAAGATTATTTGCAATTCAAAGGAACAACTTTTTCAGCAACACCGACTCAAACATGCCAACGGGGTGTGTGGAGTGAACCCGATGAAGATATACATGGGAGGAACTCCGGGAGTAGAGAGGAGAGAGCAATGAGGGCTGACGCTCCTGGCTGCCATGTAGAGAACACCCAAGGCGAGTTGATTAGAGCTGGGATGGAATTCACCAAGACCGGAGATAAAGAAAGGAGACGTCTGGGGGCAACAACTACCAGATCGTACTCCAAGAGGGGAGGAACGACCTCATCAACATGTTTGGAGGATAAGACCCACCCACCCCACCTTGCAACGCCGATCTGCCCGTATCAACGGACAGCACGGAAGAGCTCTCAAAACGATACTGCGCAAGCAAGGAGCAAGGAGGAAACAAGGGGCGTGGCAGTAATCAACTCGAACAACATCTGCGGAGATCATGACTGGGGAAAACACAAAGAAAACAAGAGACAGTGCGATGTGACGGGGCAATCAGAACAGAGTGGGGAAAGGGGAGGAGGGAGGAGTGCAGCTAAACGAAGTAGGGGTGATAGTAAAGCAAAAAAGGAGAGGGGGGATGTTCCATCAGACCCTGAATTTGGCAAAGAGAAAACACCCAATGACAGCTACACAAGTAAAAAACGCAAGAAAGCAATCATTGCCAATAAGAAACCGGCAATTGAGAAACAGCCTATTGCATCAGGCCCAATGACAAGATCTAGGAGCCGAGTGCAGACTCTGACCAATCTATAAAAGAGGACTCTCCCACTGACCGGCATTTTGAGCCCTGATGATGTCAGCAGTCGCTGACGAAAGCTAGGTGTTTTATTAGTTATTAATTTTTTATGGTGATTTTATTGATATTGTATTAAATTTTACTAAAATTTTAAATACTCCCTGGTGCTCACGTTTATTTGCTTAGTTTTAAATATATATATATATATGCAGGTCTTGGCATATTCGGGTCTTTTCCCATGTAAGATTGAGCGTATCTTGGCAATGTTTTGATGAGGTCCCACTCGTCATCTTCAGGCTGGGGTCTTCAGCTTCGTGCTTGTGCGAGCAAAGTGTGATCGGAGCTGCTGTCTCTCTATAAATATTGGTGTGTGTGTGTGGAGTGCTGGCTTAGTTGCTGTAGGTGGGTTGGTTGGCTGTGTTGTAGTTATTGTTTGTGGATTGTTTGGCTGTTTTGTAACATCCTGAGTGGCTGAGGTGCTGGCTGTGTGCCCATTAGTCTTTTGTGTTGTAACGACCTGGGTAATGGGCTGTGTGGTAACATCCTGAGATCTAGTGTAGTGATATCCTGAGTTCTGTGTTGCAATATCCTTGGTGGTTGGCTGTGTTCTAACATTCTGAGGTTTAGCGTTGTAACGTCCTGAGTTCTGTGATGTGATGTCCCGGAACAGAAGGCTGTGATATAACATGCCAGGCTTTGGTTTGGCTCCGTGTTTGCGGTCTAACTGACTCCGGACCCAAAATAACACAGTATGCCACCACCATTCACCCTCACCAGACCCAAACCCAAGCCCAAACCTATCCCTCAGACGAAATGCAACCACCATCCAGAAGCCAAAACACAATGACATCACCAGCTGCTGCACTTCCCTCCAATCCCCCCACAAAGCAAATGGACACATGCTATGAACACAGAGCTAGACTGCAAACTTGGAGCCAACCCAAAGCCCGGTATGTTACTTCACAGCCTTCAGCCCTGGACATCACACCACAGAACTCAGGAGGCTACAATGCCAAAGCTCAGGATGTTACAACACAGCCAACCACCCAGGATGGTGCAACACAGAACTCAGGATATTTGCCACTTCTGTCTGTAAGGGAATGGGGATATAATCCCCTCCCTTCATTTCTGGAGGTTATTTTTGCTTTGGGGATCTTTTCAAGGAATTAGATAGTAGATAGAAGAAAGAAGATCAGTGCTCTCACCAATTCCAAGCATGCTGTTCACTAATGTTCAGGGTCATGCTCTGGGACTTCGGCTGCAAGCAGCTTGGGCTAGATGCTGATCTCATGCTAGCCTTTCTCCTGTCAGGTTCAGAGAGCTTTCCCTGGTTCAAACAAAGCAATTGCCATCGCTTCATGATCAACAGGGTACCCCTCCTTCACAGTCACTTCTTTGGGGCAACTTCAGACCCATCTAGTGTCCCCCAAGCAGGAAGAAACTAGCCATGGGAAGCAGAGGTCCGCTCTTGCCTGGCCATGCACTGTGGGTGCAAAACTGGAAGTCAACATCCACAACCTCTGGAGACAAGTTGTTCCACTGATTAATTGTTCAATTTGACAGAAAATTTCTCTTTAGTTCTAGGTTGCTTCTCTCCTTGATTAGTTTCCATTGATTGTTTCTTATCCTGCCTTCAGGTGCTTTGGAGAATAGCTTGATTCCCTCTTCTTGTATATTTGGTTATGCTTATTGGTTTTCTTAAGCTGTGCATTATTTCCTCAGAGTATTCCCACAAATCATTCTCATCTTTTTTATTTATTTATTTTTCCATTAATCACTGGAACATTTTTTGTTTTTGTTTGAAATACTAAAATATAAGTCTGTTGTGTTGGTTAAAACAGCTGCTTGTGACTGAAGAGATTTAATCCTGTCCTCATTACCCCTGAACTTATTTTCTCATGCTGTGAAAAAAATAGCTTTTTCTGTACAAATGTAAAATGATAGCAGTTTCCTAAACTATTCTATTAGGGAAGTTCACATCCTTAAGAGGAATCGGTTGATTGTATTGTTCAGCTGTCTCATGTTTTTATCAAGATTTATTGGAAGGGCATTCTTACTGGAAGAACATTCAAAGTACAGCATTCCAGTTTAAAATTACCCAGTCTTAGATTTGTTACATATGAACATATTTTGGGGATTCCCATTTTTCTGAACACATGCTACAGCTTTACATAATTTACACAATAAAAGGCGATTCTGTAATCAATGAAGCACATAACGATGCCTTTTTGGTAATCTTTGGCTTTTTCAGTTATCCAACATGCATCAGCAATAAGGTTTTGTATTCCTTGGCATTTTGTAAAGTCAGCTTGAACATCTGGCATCTCCTTTTCCTCGTAGAGCTTTAATCTGCATTTGATGATCCTAAACATTATTTTGTTGGCATGTGAAATTAAGGAAATGATATTTGTTAAGTCTCCTTTTTTGATATTGGAATGTAGATTAACCTCTTCCAATCTGTCAGCCACTATATTATTCTCCAAATTTTTTGGTATAGCTTGGTTAGAACCTTGACTGATTCTTTTTCTGTGCTTGCTGTATTTCTGTGGATATTACATCAGTCCCTTTAGCCTTCTGATTTGATAATGGCTGTTCTAAGTTTATCTTTTAATACTAAAGGTCCTTGAAAAGAGATAGTGTCTTATAAAGTATGTTGGATATTGCCATCTCTAGATTACAGTATTTCAAAATATTCTTTCCATCTTTATCTTCTTTGAACTGATTATTTATTTATTTGGTAATTTATTTTTTATTTGCTGCCCATCTCACCATGGGGCTACTCTGGTCAGTGTACAACAATAATATGGGGAAAAAATGATAAAAATCTAACTATAACAATAGCAAGAGCAAGGAATAAAACAATAAAAATAATCAGTGAAAGTATAATAATATGAAATTAAAAAGATGAGCGGAGGGGGAGCAGGAAGCATGTGGTGGAGGTGGGGGGTCACCTAGTTAGTCCAGCAGCCACCTCCAGTGATGTACCCCCCTATTGGGCTGTAGGCCAATCAGCAGAGCCAGGTTTTTAGGCCCTTGTGGAAAGGCCCTGGGGGAAAATATCACTCTGGAGGGAGGCAGGATGTTTTAGAGGACAGGCGCTACAGCAGAGAAGGCTTTGACCAATGGGATCCTTAACAGGCCTCCTTGGATGGCACAATGTTATCTATCTAGTGATATCCTTCAGCATGCCAATTTGAGGTTAGAAGCTCCTTCTGAGTCCAGACATATTTTGGACAAATTTGGTTTTTTTTCATATGTGTTTCCATCTTCAATGTCTTCACAGATATGGTTGTAACACCACTGGTTCTCTCTTCTAACAACAGTTTGAACCTTTGAAAGTTCTTTTCTGAGATTTTTGTCTTTCTTGAGTTTGGCTTTTTTTCTCTACTTGGCAGTTTCTATGGTTTGCTTTGATATCTAGTTTTCTTTTGTTTTTTTCCCTTCCTACATTAATCCTTAACAACTTATTTGAGTTAATTCCACATTTCCTCTGGTTCTTTTTCAACGAAGTTCAAATTTCAAAGTAATTTCTGATGTTTATGCAGTTTGTGGAAATTGGTTCGCTTTCTTCTTTACCTTAATTTGTGCAGGAGCAGATCATGATTTTTTTTTTCGACAAATAAATTTTCTGATATAGAATTGTATATATGAAAGAGAAGGTACAATATCAAAAGATTTTAGTAGCTTTTAAAATGTTATTAATATCTGATTAAAGGTATATTATTCATATATAATTAATTGTATTCTTTCCTAAATTGGAGAATGAAAAAGGGGCACACACAGAAAGAGTGTTTTGCCAGCTAAACTAGTACAGTGGTACCTTCATACTCAACTGCTTCGAAACTCCTCAAATTTGGTACTTGTGAAAATTTTGTCCCAATATTCATAGTTTGTTCACTACTTGATGCACAAGCTAGAACTTGTCACTGATGGCTGCCTTGTGACTCACTACATTATTCCTTATGGGAAAAATTTGTTTGGTACTCGTTTAAGGTACTCATCATGCCTCCCAAAACAAATTAATGATGAGTACTGAGCTACCACTATATATATTGATATAAAGAGTTTCTCATAGTTCCATAATAGTTTGAGGTATTCCTTTCTTTAGCATCTACTTTTAATCATTACTACTATATTATACCTTTTGTTGTTGTTGTTGTTAATTGCGAAATTGTGTCCGACCTATCGCGACCCCATGGACAACGTTCCTCCAGGCCTTCTTGTCCTCTACCATCTTCTGGAGTCCATTTAAGTTCATGTCTACTGCTTCAGTGACTCCATCCAGCCACCTCATTCTCTTTCATCCCCTTCTTCTATTGACCTCAATCTTTCCCAGCATTAGGCCCTTCTCTAGTGAGTCCTTCCTTCTCATTAGGTGGCCAAAGTATTTGAGTTTCAACTTCAGGATCTGGCCTTCTAAAGAGCAGTCGGGGTTGATCTCCTCTAGGACTGACTGGTTTGAATGCCTTGCAGTCCAAGGGACTTGCAGGAGTCTTCTCCAGCACCATAGTTCAAAGGCCTCAATTCTTTGGCGCTCAGCCTTTCTTATAGTCCAACTTTCACAGCCATACATTGCAACTGGGAAAACCATGGCCTGGACTATATGCACTTTTGTTGGCAGGGTAATGTCTCTGCTTTTTAGTATGCTGTATAGGTTTGCCATAGCTTTCCTCCCCAGGAGCAAGCGTCTTTTAATTTCTTGGCTGGAGTCTCCATCTGAGGTGATCTTGGAGCCCAGGAAAATAAAATCTGTCACTACCTCCATTTCTTCTCCATCTATTTGCCAGGAATTGAGAGGGCCGGATGCCATGATTTTGGTTTTCTTAATGTTGAGTTTCAAGCCACCTTTTGCACTCTCCTTCTTCACCCACATCAAGAAGCTCTTTAGTTCCTCTTCACTTTCTGCCATTAGAGTGGTATCATCTGCATATCTTAGGTTGTCGATATTTCTTCCGTCAATCTTAATTCCAACTTTTGATTCATCTATCCCTGCCTTTCTCATGATGTGGTCTGCATATAAGTTAAATAGTCAGGGCAACAGTATACAGCCTTGTGGGACTCCTTTACCAATTTTGAACCAATCAGTAGTTCTGTGTCCAGTTCTCACTGTTGCTTCTTGACCCACATAGAGGTTTCTCAAGAGACAAATAAGATGGGCTGGTACTCCCATCTCTTTAAGAACTTGCCACAATTTGTTGTGATTCACACAATCAAAGGCTTTAGCATAGTCAATGAAGCAGAAGTAGATGTTTTTCTGGAACTCCCTAGCTTTCTCTATGATCTAGTATATGTATTATACCTTAGTTAGTGGTATTTTTGCTTGCCAGACTTTCAGCTTTTAAATTAAAAAGATGGAGGGGAATGGGAAAAAAAAATATCTTGGCAATGTTTTTTCCAATGTCTGTTTTCCATACCATTGCCTGTTTCTTTGTACTACATGCAGATAGTGTGGCTGATGTCTCCCCACCTTTCTTCTGTGGATACAGATGGTGAATGAAGGGGAGGAAATGCAAACAAACCAAAAAGCCTCTGTGTTCTATCTAGCCTTTCTGGGGAACTTTCTTCTTGCTCTAGAAAACATAATTTTCCATACACTTGAACTCCTGTTTGCTCCCAGTGAGTTTGCCCTCTAGAAATTGGCTTCCTTATAGGCCTTCTTGAGCTACCTCAACTAGATCAGCAAGAGCAGTGCTCCGATTAGATACAGTAGGCAATCATTCAGGAAACCAATTAATAGCACTCAGAAAACTGGGAGTGGGGGGGATGGTCTTGGGCTCTCTGAGCTTGGAGATTTTCTTGCAAAGGTTTCATCACCGAACTAGGTAACATCATCAATGAAGGAAACTATCAGCAGACAGTAACAGTCATACTCAGCAAACAATCAGTGGTCTTTCCCTGTCCTCTTCCAATTCCTTTCCGATATATTTATTTGTTGTTTCTTTTTGCCCACACATTCCCTGTTTACTTACTGCTCACCATTATAATTTTCCAGAGATCTAAAAAGTGGAAAAAAGGAGAAAGTACAAAGACTCAACAAAGCTCTTTAAAGTGGTAGCAGCTAGGAGCAAAAGGATTAAGAATCCTTAAAGAACTTTAGGTTGAAGTAAATAGCTAGCCTGTCACTTCTATCCCCTCTTGAACTATGAATATGTTGTTGAATCTATGTATATTTCACCTCATGAACATTCATTTTGTTATCTTTTTCATTGGGTTCAAGGCATTTGAACCCACTTTACTTTTGTAAATAACAAGACATCACAATATATAGGCTTGTAGAAATACCCTAACTAAAAACCAAGGATTTTGATAAGAATGCCACAAAGAGAACCACAATATACAGGCAGTTGGTTTGCATAAAGTTTGAACTCCTTTTACTTTAAAAACAGATGAATGAATATAATTGACTCCCATGTTGTAATTTTTCAGTACATTAGTTAGGCTATACAGTCAAAATTGAAGCTGTCTATCAACTGAAATAAAAACATGTTTTGTCATAATGTTTTGTGATTTCTATTATTAAGCTAAGAAAAGCTGCATTTTTGGAGCATTTGCAACCAAGGTATCTATATTTCAGAATCTAAAGCAATAAATAATAAATATTTTAAAAATGTTCAAAAGTCTAAAGGTAAAGTCTAAAGTACTGCACTCTAACTGCTGCGCCGAGGTGGCGCAGCAGTTAGAGTGCAGTACTGCAGGCCACTTTAGCTGACTGTGTTCAGCAGGTCAGTGGTTCAAATCTCACCGGCTCAAGGTTGACTCAGCCTTCCATCCTTCCGGGGTAGGTAAAATGAGGACCCAGATTGTCGGGGGCAATGTAAATATATATATACATTGCTTACTGGTGTACACCGCTTAGAGAGTGCTTGCACTTAAAGCGGTATATAAGTCTCATAAATAAATAAATATGATTGAAATGTATAATATGACTTTCATGAATAGTACAATTCTCACTTTCTCTCTAGTAGCCCACAAGTTCTGCTATTGGGATTTTTCTTCAAAACATTCAAGAGATCGTGGTCTTCTCTTATTGTTATTGACATTTTTACAGTAATAAAAACTAATACAAAATGAAATATTTTAGTTTTGAAGTGTTTTAATTAAAATGTGCTTAAGACAGTGAGGTTTTAATAACCCTGGTGTCCTTATAGGATCCACTGCAGCTCTGAATTTGATGTTTTTCCATGACTCACAGCATTTTTATGTGTGAATTGATGCAATCCAGTGGTTTCCAAGAGTGTAGTAGCTATCAGGAGCACTAGTGGGTGAACTCTTGCTCTCTCCTTCTTCAGAGAGCCTTCATTGGCCCAGACTAATCACCTATATGTTGGTCTTTACCACAACTTTGTCTCCATTTCCTTGGAGATGCCTTATTTCATCATTGTCTTCACCAGAAGTCCTCCTGCTTCTCTTATTGTGAAGAGACTGGAATGTAATAATGTTTCATTGAATGCTTAACCACGGTTGTCCAATTCCTCTTATTGGAGAACAGGCCATGTCATGTGGGGGAATTCATTGGAGAAAACAATTGTGTTTGGAAGAGTTAAGGGTAAAAGGAAACCAGGCTATCAAAGAATATGATGGCTGGACACCGTTAAAACTGACACCAGCCAGAGCATAGAAAAACCCAAAGAAGTAGTACAAGACGTGGAGAGATCTGGCCCATAGAATCACCAAGAGTTGGACACAACTGAATGTATATCATCATCATCATCATCATCATCATCATCATCATCATCATCATCATCATCATTAAAGTTTAAGGGCCAAAGGGATCTTAATTTATGGTTCTCTGTCATGCAAAAGAAATCACCAAACAGAAGCTGAAGACTAATTATCCATTCCTGATATATGGCTACATATATGCTTTTGTTCAATAAAGAAAGAGCATTAAGGTCTTTAGAGGTTTTCTATTATTTACATATATAAAGTGTGTCTCATTCATACCTGATTTACTTCCCCTTTCTACTGCTGAAAAGTAAGAAAGGATAAAGAGCAACGTAAATCTGTAATCTAATAGCTGTATGGTATATAAAAGCCTCCAAAATAACTTCATTCTCATTAATGTCAATTAAAACAGATCCATTTAAAATAATCTAATGAGTTCTTACTGTGTAACTGACAAGGTAATTGACATGAATGATTTTAATGGACAATGTTTTTTGCTGCTGGCCAAAATAGCCTATTAATAGCAGCTGGCAAATTAATATATATATATAAATTTCTAACCTAAGTGCTTCTTCAGTTATAAGGATAGAAATCCTAGAATTTTGATTCTGGTTACTGCTCACTTCAGAATAATGTTCAAATCCCTGACCTTGCTATTTATAGAAATTTAAGTGTACACACCTGCATGAACTGAAGCTGCTTAAAAATATTTTTAAGGGATGTGGTTTACACATACAATGTTGGTTTGGTTATTGAGCTTAATTACTTAGAAAAAATTGACTCAAGTTCATATTTAAAAACAGTGATGTTTAGATTAGTAGAAATTTAGCCTGTATCAATGAAATATGTATTCTTATATTATTTCAACTCATCAGTATATTATCAAGTGTTTTATGAATTTTTAACATATTTTCATATAGCTTTTTATGCAAGATTTTTCTAGGCAGATTTTTTTTAATGAAAATATCTTTAGTACGTAACTCATAAACCTATAATTAATACAATTAAAATGTAAATGTAGTATAATAAATTTACATAAAATGAAAAAAAAGTAATAATCAGCAATGCCAGCCTCCAAAAATTGTACTACTTTTCAATCATGGGTAGCACGAATGGCATAAAACCAGGCAATTTGCAACGATACATCAGAGTGCTGTTGGCTAGAAGAAATGAGAGATAAGCCTTTTACTCTCTACCAGAATAGTTCTTTAAAATGGGATGGAGATATGCCTTTTGAGATTTTCTTTAAAAAGAGCAACAAAAGAGCATCAGGCTTAGAGATTGCACAGAACCATCTCCACAAGGGCATGAACATTGATGAAAAGGGATGTTTTTATATCACCAGCACAGGACTGCAAAGGGAGCACAGCTAACCTAACCTAGCCAAGGTGATGGCCCAATGAAATTTTAAAATTAGAATTGAAGAGGGAATAGACAATAGCACAGGCCCATTTGGGGAAGGAAAATCCATGAACCATGGGGTTAGATACTATATTTAAACTGGATTGGAAATCAATGCCCCAGATATTCTGCTTAACATGACACTTACTGTAATATTTCCAAATCCTAATGGACAGAAGCTCTCCAAAGAAAGCCCTAAAGCCTGGAATTTGGTATGAGCTGTATTAGCCAGGTTGATTTAAAACAGTTTCTAAAAGCTGGTAGAGCCAGAGAAATATTATTTTAGCCTGAAATAAAGCAATAGAAGCAAGCTGTGGCTCTCTCAAAAATCAATCCTGCCTTTAACCACAAGCAGCATTGTTGACCATCTTGGAATAGTAAATATAGCTCTTATAAACTTTGAATGGACAGGTTCCAGGATATTAATCTTTGTAAAAATACAAATCCGAACACCATCAAGAAGCTGGGAAACAGCTATAGCAAAGAAAAGCTTGCAAGCTGCCGGAATAAAATATGCCCTCTTTGAATGAAAACATCTTAAGATTGTTGTAGAGCAGGGGTTTCAAAACGTGGCAACTTTAAGGCTTGTGGACTTCAATCCCCAGAATTCCCCAGCCAACATAATATTTATACCTGCTCTATTGGCATCCCATTCATTTGTGATTTATGCATCGACTGTTGTGTCATGCAAAGTTTAGTTTTTAGTTTTTGATAATTTACTACAAATTGTTCTTTTAGGAAGCAGAAAGCCAATGCCCTCAATGCCCTTCTCATTCCGACCTGGGAGACAGATGAAATTATTACATTATTTGCATATAGAAAGGATGGAATTGCATGATCTAATATTGGAGAATGATGATTAAAAGAGAGAGACTGATTTATTGAATTTAATGTACAGATTGAAAAGTAATGCGGCTAGAATGCACCTTTGCCTACCTTTCTTTTGCTGGAAACAACACTAGATAGAGGCCCCCAAAGGAAGCATGTGACTCTTAATGAGCTGTTAGAACAGTGTTTCTCAACCTTGACAATTTTAAGGCATGTGGACTTCAATTTCCAGAATTCCACAGCCAGCATTGCTGGCTGTGGAATTCTGGGAGTTGAAGTCCACATGCCTTAAAATTGTCAAGGTTGAGAAACACTGTGTTAGAATAAGGAGTCTGGATAAGAAGGGGAACTGAGGATCTCTCAGTTTTTCCCATAGACTTTCCCTTGGAATCAAGTCAAAAGCTAATTTGAACTCCACAAAGACCACAATTAAGTGGTCTAAATAATTACTAACTTGATGTTGCAAAGCCTCATCCTTCCCAATATGTGGTAGACATTTACAGCAATAGAAGAAAAATCCTATACAACATATGATTTATGCAAATATCAAGAATATATATTTATGTATGTATGCAATTGGACATTATACCAAATAAATAGAGAAATCAATAAGTCTTTCAACACATGGAATCAGCATGCATACAGTGTCTGAATTCTGGATCTTTACAGATCTGTTTCTCTACCTATCTGTTTAGCTAAGGGACAGCTTATACTGTACGAGTGAATGGATGAACGATGAATCTGAAAACAAATACTAAAGAACTAATTATCTTCTTATCTGCATAAGCACTTTACTAGGGCTCAACTAATGTAATTGCTTCAGTGGTTTTTCAGATAGCCATGTCCTTCATTTTAGAATGTTCTAGGAACTGTGACAAGCTGATCATTGGCAATCAAGCATTTGTAATGTGGGTGATAAGCTTACATTTCTGCTTCTTTTCTCCAAAGACCTTGATTATGTTCTATGTCAATTCTATTCAACACTGTTTAGGAAGGGTGCAAAACATTTTTTAGGAGGACTGCACTGGATTTTGGAAAGACGTAGTGGAGACATCCCATTAAAAATAGATGGGCTGACACAAAGTAGTAGCCAGGGATGTGGCAAAATGTAAGATCACTTTAACATAACAGGGGCACTGAATTCTATTATAGAACATTCATCAAACAGAGAATTAATTATTCTCCATTTTCTTTAAATAATTTCCACATTTTGTCACATTAGAAAATACAGTTCAATAACAAATTGTGGCAGGTCCTGGAAAGAATTGTCTGAGCGTGCGTCAAAATAGGACCTTACACACAGAGACAGTCAGAAGGCAGGCAGATAGGCAGACAGAGATAGTATTTAAAAAAAATTATTCTGGACACCAAGATATTTATGCTAATAAATTATTGTGAGTTAATATTATATACAAGTGAAAATATGATTTACAAAGCCTATATGTATAATATGTATGGACCTATAATATAAGAAATAACTTACTAAATATTATTCCTTCAGTTCTTGCTCTCTGCTTGTTTGATTATGACTTCTTTTCCTCTTTATCTCAGTTGCTGATTCTGAGTTTTCTCCAAGTGGTCTTGTGCCAAACAAAGCCTTTAATTCATAAAATTCCACTGTCCAGGATCAGAATCTCTTTACACAATCATGCCTCTCCTCCTGATCTTTCCACATTTTCACAAATCACTTCAGGATTTTTCTCTGTCTTCTTTGTCTCAGGGCTGGACCCTCTGAACTTAGCAAGTATCACTTCACATTAACCAGGTAATGTCCTCTCCAGCAAGCATGTTCTTCAGCATCTGAAGTAACTCCCATCCACACTTTTGCTTGCTCTTTTTACAATCTATACCCAGGACATATATATGCCACTCTCTACCATTTTGGCCTTTTTCTGTTTATGTGCTCCTGTTCTTGTGCTGAGTCATCTGCCTTTCCTAAAAAGAATCCATGACCTTGACCCAGACTCAACTTATTTCCTTCAGCCAGACACTTCATTCTTTCAAATTCACATTTTGAAATTCACCTTTGGAGATAGGCTTGGAGCTTCAAGTTTCATAGCCCTGCTTCAAGGTTTTGGAGATAACATCCACTGTTTGGAATGATATTATTTGGGAAGTAGCTAGCTAGCTTTACAAATTTAAGTCTGAAATGAGGAGGGGAATATTTAAAACTAAGACTTTAGATGAGGTTGAGTTTTATTCATATACCCATTTTAAATCAATATGAAAATTGCTTACAAACACAAACAAATAAATCATACCGGCAGTATCCCTGTTACAAATTTGAAACCCAATAGAGCAAACATCACTCAGAGGTGCTCTGTTAATGTACAAAAGCTTTATTAACTACAATTGCTTAAATACAGAGAGTCGTCATTTACTGACATTTACTGAGACTGGGAACTTGTAAGGTGTGATGTCACATAACTGTGCCAATTTATAGCAGCAGTTCTATCAGTCCTAGTTGATACGTTAGATGAATCTCTTATGATTCATGTGATCTCCACTTGTGACTTTCCTGCCAGTTTCCCATTGACTTTGTTTGTCAGAAACCAGCAGTAAAGGTCACAAATGGTAAATCACGTGGCCATGGGGTTGCTGCAACAGCCACAACTATGAAGACTCATTGTAAGTAAGTACTGTCACAATTTAGAATGGTCACTCAACAAGTGCATATTAAGCAAGGACTACTTGAATTACAAAGACATACACATCCATTCTCCCTTGTACAGCTGCACGCTGGTCAAGTGATACACACTTAAGAGGAAGACAAAAGTGCTCTATAGATTATAGATGCATGCACAAATTAAGAACTTTCAACCAGATACCTGTTCAGCCATTCTTTGTATCCTTTGTAAGCCTCATGCTGACAGCTGACAGGTCATTTCAGCTGTCCTTTTGTTGACCATTAAATTGCTGTATCAAACATGATATGCTGCAAGACACTTAACTTTCTTATCTCTGATTGCTGTTTTCCAGTCTTTGTTTGATTCCAAAGTTTATTTCCTTAATCTCTTCAGCTTGCTTACATATGTCCATTGCTCTTCAGGATCAAATTTTTGTCATTCCACTCAATATGCTTCTCTCAATATTTTAATTCTTGAAGGTTCTCTACTTTTTTAGGTAATAGAAATTAAATTTATGCACTCCCTTCCAATTGTCCCTCCCTTGATTCTTCAGTAAACCTTGTGCCAAATATGAGAACATTATTCAGCAAGTCTGACATGATACTATTTCTTTAAACTGCAATTAAAGTGCTTGAAATTCTGCAAAAGAAATTTAACCTTGGATACATATTAAAAAGAGGGCACCAAGAACCAGAGTGAAACTGGGAAATATGTTTCAGCAGCTAGTTATCTTCAGAATGTTATAATTCAATTAGGAGGCTTATTTTAGTCATTGATATTGTCTAAAACATCTACAGAGATTATTGTTGTTCTCCTTCCTATCAGATAAGAGAGGAATGCAATTATAAGTGAGACTGAAATTTGAAGAGGGATGTTTATAAAAGGAATATACTAAGGCTTGAAGTTCTTGAATATTCATGGTCATATTTTTTTAAAAAAATATTTTATTGGTTTTTTAATTTTTAAGAAAAAGTATTCAGGACACACGGTGGTGTTTGGGTAATCAGACATTCAAATGTAAAAACATAAATAAACAACTCAATACATTCACTGTCTCCTGTCTATTTCTCCCAAATAATATAATACGTTTAAAATATTCCATTTCTAAATTAAATTTCTATTACTACTAAACCTGTTTTAAAACTTTATCAGTTTACAATTACCATAATCAAATTTAACTTTAAATCAGCAAGTTATCAATTCAGGTATCCTTTCCAGATGTATTCTAGTTCTTAATCTATCTCATCCCTCCTTTTATCACCAATCTTTTTTATTTCTTCTTCCACTACACAATAGCTATCTTAGTTAAAAAAATAATGTTAAACCTTAATTCATTTCAATTCATTACACAAACTTCAAATTTCATCCAATTGATTATCATACCTTATCACATCTATGTTATTGTACAAAAAGATCATCTAACTAATTTAAAACACTCCATTAGTTATTAAAACCATCCCAATCTAAAAAAATCAACATTTTTTCAATTCCAATACATAATTTTCATCAAAATAAATCTATTATTCCAAAAAGTACATTCTTAATCTATTTAAAATATCCATTCTAAAAATCACACACACACACACACACACACACACACACACACACACACACACACACACACATATATATATATATATATATATATATATATATATATATATATATATATTCTTGTTTCTAACTCTAAATCATAATTCTTAAAACAATCCATAAATCCAACATTGCCTTTTAATCCATTACACAATTTTAAATTTCTCTTTTCAGTCTAATTCTGGCTTTTTTTCTGTGCCAGACAGGTTTCCATAAAGATGTTTCCCTTTCAGCTAGTAGATCTATTTTTGTTGCTTGCAGTAACCTTTGAAAAGATAGAAATCCCATCCTCTGCATTAGACATCTATTTATCTCCTCCTTGAAGCATCGTTGCTTTGTAGTTTCAAATCTCAGTCTTTGCTTCTTCTGTTCCTCTAAGTTGCAGATGGAAGGTTTATAAGATAGAATAAGTTCCTCTTTTATCTCTGTTGATTCCTCTTCTAGTATGTTTTGATTTATATCATAGTCAGATGTAGCCTGGACATCCATTTAAACATTTGAAGTGAAATTTCTGGATCTTAGTTCTGTAGTAAACTTTTTCATTGTAGCACATATTTCTGCAGTAGCCTCATAGATCTTTTTCAATATAAGTATACAGTTTAATTGTGACTGAGGTTTCTCCATTTTGATAGTGATTAAAAAGAATCTATTTTTTTTCTTTTTTGTGGAGGCTATATTTGATATAATTTAGGCAATATCCACCCCCACAGTTCCCACAGCTGCACAGTTTATCTTTTCTCTTCAAAAGTATTTTGAAGGTCAGGTGTGTTCCATCTTCAAACCAAGTAACCAGAAGTTGCAGTATTAACTTTTTGCCACTAGATGTCCTCAGTAAATTAAAAAAGGTCTTTTCCAGATACCATTTTCTTTTTTCTATCTTTTAAAGTATAATGTGAAAAAGAAATAATCTTCCAGCATAGGATGATAGTACAGTTCTTAGAAAAAGAGAAATTTTTTTTCTATACCCCCCCCCCAAAATAAATATAAAATGTAGTCTTTAAAATTTGGTTCTATTTTTATAGAACACCTTTCTTCCCAAAGAATGTAGAAGCTGCCTTTTCAAGCCAGGGAAATAATTCCAACAAGGCTCTTTCAGGTACCAAAAACAAAATAAAATAGAGAGAATAGCAAAAAAAAATCTCACCCGGATTCACCACGGGGGTTCTTATAGCTTAGATGTTCTTTGACTTGCAGTTTGAAGCAGCAGGGTGATTGGCCATTTTACTGGCTGATCTTCTCCGTCAGCCCTCAGAGATAGCTCAGGAAGCTGAAGGAGCCGCCACTCCTCATCAGCTGAGCAGAGCCTCCTCGACAGAAGTCATACCCTCAAGTGTGACTTTTGACCTGCATAAGGGTCTACCAGCGGAGGGAAGGCTAGCTGACTAGGAGACGAGTCTCCTTGTGCGACTAGGGACGCCGCGAACCGGAACTGGAAGTCCATGGTCATAATTTTTGAAAGGATGAAAATGCTGCAGTTATATGTTCTAAATGCATGTGCACCTCTTCAGGAATTGTAAGTAATGGATCAGTGAAAACAATATAGAATAACATCAAAACCAAACCAACATATTTTTGTCTTCACTATTTATTTGCTTAGTTTAAAATGACATTTATTTTTCAGTTTCTATTCTGTTTCCAAATCATCAAGCTTTCATAATATCTGTGTCTATCTGTCTGTCTGTCTGTCTGTCTGTCTGTCTGTTTATCTCTATTGTCTATCAATCCAGTTATGAAACCTTGTAAACCCGTTATTCCCAAATAATTTTCATTAAAGTAGTACTTGTATGAGAAATGAAACCAGAAAAGAAGATCTTGCAACTTTTCTAAATATTTGTTTAGGATATTTGGGATAGCTGAAACAATATTTGAGATTTATTTGGGGTAAGAGCTTTGGTGGCACAGTGGTTAGAATGCAGTATTGCAGGCTAATTCTGCCAACTACCAGGAGTTCAATTCTCACTGGCTCAAGGTGGACTCAGCCTTCCATCCTTCCGAAGTCAGTAAAATGAGGAGCCAGATAGTTGGGGACAATATGCTGACTCTGTAAACTGCTTAGAGAGCACTGTAAAGCACTATGAAGCAGTTTATAAATCTAAGTGCTATTGCTATTGTTGTATTTTGTCAAATAGTTTTATTTTTTTCTTCTGCATAGACAAACCTTCCAAAGTTGTTTTCTTTTTACATTAAGTATTTCATGGGCAATGGCACTCTGTGTTATTGACTGTTATTCAGAAATGTATTTATCAAATTTATATGCCACCCATCTTGTCCAGATTGAAGAACTGAATTGAGAAAAAAGAAACTGAAAAAAATAAAGCACTGAAGAATCTACTTCTCCCATATCTCGTCTTTTGTACAGAAAGTCTAGCTCTTCATGGGTATTTCAGTATATTGAATTGCTTCATGAAGTTCAAAGTACATTGTTTTGACAAGTAAACCATTGCTTAAAGTTCCAAAGGGCTTCAAGAAGCAATGTTCCTCCTTGCTTGTCAAAAACAGACGTGGATGCTACATTGCTTTTCTTTCAACAGTTTTCTCCAGCAAAGGTCTGTTTAGTATTGATATATACATGAAGAATGAAGCACTCGTTGAACAAAACTGCAAAGCCATTTGCACAAGGAATTACACAGGTGCAACTGGAATTCTTGATTTCCTGCATAATTAACACATATTAGTTGTTACATCTTCCAGTACATACGACTAAGACTAAAAGCAAAATCTTCAACCCCCCCCCGTACATACATCATAAAGAATAAGAAAGATACAGGAGATCTATAGAGATGTAATAGCTTTCAAAGTGCTTTGGTCTTTGCTTTCAGTCTTGCAAACTATCTTTTCCATCTCTTTTCACCCAACAAAAAGTATCCTATGGTTTTACTAAACCTGTGTAATGACAGCTGCAGTTTTAAACATTTTTGTTAATGAATGAAGCACACTGAGGTAAGTCATTTTTCTAGATAGTTCATTACTTCCTTTGTGATGGATTATGTGCCATCAAGTCATCAACTGTTAGTAACTACATAAATATATTTTCTCCATGATGATCTGTCCCTAATCTGATATTTCACCACCACTGTAACTGACTTCATCCACATTGCTGCTGGTTGACCTCTTCTTTTTGTTCCTTTTCCTTTTGCAGCATTGGAGACTTTTCAAAAGAATTAGGTCTTCTCATAATGTGCCCTAAATAGAATAATTTGGGCCCTATTCAGCAACATGAAATTTAATGTGGAGTAAAACAAGGTTTGACACCTAGGCAGGAAAAACCGAAGGTACAAGTACAGATTAGGCAACACCTGGTTCAAAAACTGTGAGAGGGACCTTGGTTGTACAAACAGAGGCATAGAATCAAAATCATGTAAAGTATTAGTACTGCTTTATAAAGCCTTAGTAAGACCACACCTGGAATACTGCATTCAGTTTTGGTCAACACATTACAAACAAAATGTTGAGACCTTGGAAAAAGTGCAAAGAAGAGAAGCTAAGATGATTAAAGGCTTGGAGACTAAGAAGAACGTTTTTGGGATTTGGGTTTGGCTAGTCTAGAGAAAAGAAGGACTGGGGAGGACATGACAGCAGTAGTCCAGTATTTGAGAGATTGCCACAAAGAGGAGGAGGTCAACTTATTTTCCAAAGCACCAGAGGGCAGGACAAGAAACAATGATTGGAAACTGATCAAGGAGAGAATCAACCTGGAATTAAGGAGAAATTTCCTAACAGTGAGGACAATTAACCAGTGGAACAACTTGCCTTCAGAAATCGTGGGCACTCCATCATCACTGGAGGTTTTTAAGAAGAGACTAGACAGTCACTTGTCTGAAATGATTATAGATTCTCCTGCTTGAGCAGGGGGTGGACTAGAAGACCACCAAGTTCCCTTCCAGCTGATTGATTATTTGTGCCTCAAATAAGAACTCTGGGCTGATTCATTGATGATCCATTGGTTGGTTTTCTTTGTTTGTTTTCTCAGTGATTTCATGGCATGCTCAGAAATCTTCTGCTACACCAAAGTTCGAAAGCATCAACACTTTTTCTATCCTGCTTGTTCAAAATCCAACTTTTGCTTCCATAGAAAGCCAAAGGGAAGCCTCTTACATTGTAATGTATATCTTGCACTGAAAATTACAATCAGGAGCGATTTTTGCAAGGTTCCAATCTGTGCTTTACCAGCTTCAACTATGCACAAAGCCTTCCGAGAGTTCTTCCTAAATTGTAATTTTCAATGCAACTCCATTTTTCTAATACTTACCTTTTTACTGCAAATAGTTAAAACACTTTTTATGCAACACATGATATTGCCAGATGAAATGTTATTCCCCAAACAAGTTCTTCATGGCAATTTTGGATATGCTGCTTCACTTTAACCTTTTGCTTTTTCTAAGGTCCCAAGGATTTTAGCGGTTTTTAATATTACCAGTGCCAAACTCTACTTTTTAAAATATTTTTTTCTTTTTCTCTCACTCAGACCTTTGTCTTGGTCCCTAATGGTTTACTCACCTGCTATACTTTGTTGTTGGAAGATTATTAGAACTTCCTGAAATTTTGAATGAATACTAAGTAGACTAGGAGAGAAATAAAGAAGAAAAAGAAGAAAAGCTTAATCTCAAAGGATGGACTTCAACAATGTAGCAACTTAAAATCCATTTCAAAGACTTAAAAATGTTAAGCCCCCAATCATATTAGTGTCACATTAGATATACAATGCCAGTGGGAAGGAATATCTACTACAAAAACGGAATTCTTATCTCTCCCACATTTGATAAAAAATACTAAGCTTTGCCAGAAAGATGATTGCACAGGTCCAGAATTTCAAAAGAATTTCAAAGGGATTTCAAAGGAAAACCTTGTGCCCATTATATATGAAAAAATAAGAGGTTTAAGGAACATGAAAGTTTCAACAAGTAAATAACTAATTAAATTCTATTTAAGGAATAGAATAGGGATATGCAAAATTCTGTGTTTGGAGGATAGAATAGGCTTTAGAATAGATCTGCATCTGAAGCACCATGATTCACTAGCAATTATGACCATTTACTTCATGAAAATTGTAAACCATTAGCAAAATATATTTTATGAGGAAATGGAATCTTATTTCTTCTGAGTCAAACCTGGTATTTCTTATTTACTGAAATCTCTTTCTTTGGAGAGGCTGTTGTTTGAGATATATAAGGAAAGCAGAGAAATGTCTAATTAAGAACAAAAATAGAGAATTCTACTTAGTTTCTTAATATTGTATGAACCTCCAACCCACATGTGTTAACTGTTTCTGCTGTAATGGAACTTTGTGCTTCTCCTTCCTGTGCCACTTGCTAAGGTGCTTTGATATAGAAATAAAATTTTCATTTCCACTTTCCTCTTTCTCCTTTCTTCTATTATGCTAAGAAATAAAGTCTTTTTAAAAAATAAATAAATAAATAGAGGACTTGTTTATGATGGAGTCCTTGGTGCTGTCTAAGCTTGATTATTTTCTTGCAGACATTTCATTACCTAGCTAGTTAACATCATCAGTGTGAGAAGAGAGTGGAGTTTGCTGTTTATTCACAAGTGGCTTGCTCTGTTTTGTTGGGAGTGTTCTTGGTAGTTCCTTCATTAGGCTGTTGTTTACTATTTGATTGTCTGAGTTCGTAGTTCCTTGATTGGGGTATTGTTTACTGCTCACAATTTCCCATGGTGAAGTCTATCCATATGTTGTACAATGGAGTTCAGGGATGGTGGCCCAGAGTGGGGGGTGAGGGGGAAAGAAGGGATGGGTTTGTGGGGTGGGTGGGTGAACACATGCGGGAACATGTGCACAAGCATGAGCACCCATTGCTCGTATGAGTGGGGCCGCAAACACCCGCGATGCTTGTGGCAACACTTGTGTGAATGGGGCTGTGTGTATGCATGCACATGCATGCACCGGCTAGCCACCCACATGGCCCAATGGCCAATAAGCTGTGGCCCAGTAGTGGGCTGTGGCCCACAAGTTGGGGACCTCTGTGGTTCAATTAAAGAGTTTCAATTAGGAAACTGTGAGCATCCTAGAACAAGTTAAGTCTAAAAATGCTAGGAAATTCCTGGAAACCTGGTAGTCAGACAAATCAGCCATCAACAGGCACACAAGCAGAAACAACATCTACATGACATTCAAAAGAAACAGTCAAAAAGCTAAAAGACCACAACACCTCCTTGCCAGCAATCATCACCCAGATAAACGGAGAATAATGCCAGCAGTAATAATAGACCAACAATCAAATAGTAAACAATAAAAGAGTAAATACCACCCTTTTTTATATACTTGTGAATTATAGGGTCTGTAAACACCATCTTGTTTAGGATCTAAGCCACATTTTGCTCCACATTGTTTTGGGAGTGAATCTCTCCTCTTTTCACTGGTGTAATCCTCTCTACTCTCCATAGTCTATAGTTCATAAGACTATGAATGTGTAGAAGGGCCTCCATAGCTGCCATTACATATGGGAACATAATGATATTCTTAAGAGAGTTATGGAGAGGTCTATGGTAGTCAGTAGAGACAAGATATAGTTTACAGTCAATGAATTGAGAAACAGGGGACATATTAAATATGATATGAAACCAAAAAAGAGCAAGATGGATGCTATAGTTAGGATGCCAGCAGCTGAGGACAAAAAGGCATTACAGCATTTATGGTACTTGAAATCATGAACTGCACCATGTAGCACAATACATTCCTAGAAGATCTGCTATTATGACATCTTTAAGAAAATTACTTAAGAAAGACAGACGTTAAATGGGATTGGGCCTCAGAATATCATAAAGGACTGGAGATGCTAGAAAGAGTTACCACCATTGATCCAGCATTGTAATTCTTTAATTCCAAAGAACAACTTGAAGTGTAGATAAAGGTAGTTTAGGAGTGTACCTGCTTCAGAAAACAAGAAATCTGTAGCTGTGCTCATTTGTGTTCATTGTCTCTTGCCGAAAGTATTTATTTGTTTGTTTGTGCTCATTTGTGTTCATTGTCTCTTGCTGAAAATATGTATGTATCTATTTATCTATCTATTTATCTATCTATCTATCTATCTATCTATCTATCTATCTATCTATCTACCTATCTAGTTATTTATTTATTTAATATTTCATATTTCTAAACCACTCCTCTCCCTTAAAGACTATATGTACAAATAGAGAAAGAATTGTAGCCAATAGGCTTTACTATCACCAACTTTTACCCATATATATTTGATGCCAAAACTGAAGTTCAATCAGACTGGAAACTGCTTGATGCTATACTCAATTGCTCCATTTGCTAGACTCATGCACAGGTATAAATAAACTACTTCAGTTATAAAAGTATGACTGTAAGAGAACCTATGAGTTTGCTGTGGTTGTTAAAAACGCTGGGCTGGAAACTGAGGGACTTTTGTGCCTTAGGCACAAAGCCCACTGAGTGACTGTAGATCAGTCACTCTGTCTCTCAGCCACTCTTCAGAAAGAAGGCCTTGGGAGATGATTTCTGAAAATGCAATCGAGAAAACACACACTCTTTCACATAAACACACACTCATGAGCAACTTATACTTTGGGGAAAACATGTTCTTAGCAGGTACTTTAACAAGACCTGTCTTGAATAGTCCAGGATAATAGGTGAAAACCTCAGTGAGGAAAGTCTAAACCATGACACACTCTTTACAGATTCTTGAGAGACAACTACAACGCTAAGAAGGGCCAAAAATATAGAAGCAATTAAGCTCTAATTTGAAAGCTTACCAAAATAATGAAATAATGACTTTAGTTTTGAAAAAAAAAAGATTGGGGGGGGTTGATTAGAGAAACATTGTTGCTTGAGGAGCAAAGACTTCATGCTCCCTGAGCTTGATTGTTTGTTTAAGATGTTTCATTTCTCAAATAGGTAATATCATTAGTGCAAGTGAGTGTGGGATTTGCTGCCAGTTTATATGAAGTGGTTTGCCCCACCAATTTTGGTGAGAGGTGTCAAAATTTTTGACTTCAGCCAGCTCAAGTGATACAAAAATACAAAACCATGCCAGAGCATTGGCTAATAATAAATAGCCATATTGAACAAACAGCCGAATGTTGTGGACTTTGTCAGAATTCCTGCCTTTCTTGGAACCAGAAGAAGCTAATGATGCCACATTTATTCACTCATTCCTTCATTCAAAATGGATGCCAACTGACTCCAACTGACTCTGGGCAGCCCACAATAATATATTATACATAAACAGCTGAATAAAAAATGACCAAATATATATATACAAAGAAATAGAAAAATAACTACAAAATAATCACAAGATGGCAATCCAACAACAAAGCAAGTATAAAATATCACAAACACTGGAATCTAATCCAACATACCCCAAGGCTTTAAAATGACATTTCCAAGCTCTCATAGTACAAGTTTGCTGCAGGCATCTTTGAGTTTGGTAGGCATGCATGTTTAACTGGTAGTGAATTATTTTTAAAAACATTCTGAACCACTGCAATTTATAGAATACCTTGTACAGTTATTGATACTCTCAAAAGTGTGAATATGTGCAAAATATACACAGGGAATTGGTCAAGCCATGAAGAAAACTGTTTTGCTACTGAAACAAGAAATCAGATTCAAACATTTCCAAGCTGGTTCTCAAGAATCTACAGAACAAACTGAGAAAATAATCCAAATGTGAAACTTAAGTTCTACAAAACACTGAAAATTGGAATTAACCCTCATCCAGCACTACCGTGTCAACAGCAATAGCACTTAGACTTATATATTAGCCCATGGTGCTTTACAGCCCTCTCTAAGTGGTTCACAATGTCAGCATTTTGTCCCCAACAATCTGACTCCTTATTTTACTGAGCTCAGAAGGATGGAAGGCTGAGTGAACTTTGAGCCAGTCAGAATCAAATTCCTGGCAGTGATCAATGAGTTAGCCTGCAATACTGCATTCTAACCATTGTGCCATCATGGCTCATATGCAAAGCAATATTCCCATTATTACAGATTTGAAATTTATTTTATTGCTTATTAATTTTTATGCCTCCCATCTCATTGATATAGTGACTCTGGGAGGCAAGTACTATTGGAATAGTCACCAGTAAGATTGTTTATGGGGTGAATCATGAGATATTCTGCAAGCAGTCATTTGTATCCAATCCATGTGCCCATATGGAATTCATGAGCAGTTCCCCTGGGCCATTATGACAGGCAGTGCTATTTTCTTCCTTTGCAGAAAGAGAGAGAGGATGTATAGGAATGTCCCAAGGATGGTATTCAGTGCTCATAGAACAATGGAAGAATGAACCATGGCCCTATGAAATGTCTACAGTCCCCAATAGAATTGATCTCATAAGAAATAGAAGACATCTCAAAACTATTTGGACAGCTCATGAATATACATCTGAGAATCAGCTGCCAGCAGTACTTGACTCTCAGGAAGCACCAGATGAACTGGATCCATATTCTCATTCTTCATCCACGCTCCAAGATGAGCAACTTACATTATCACAACTGACTGGTGGTGACCAATAAAGAGGATGAGGTATAAGACTATGATATGAATCAGCTGTCAAGAAGAGAGTCTATGAATGTAATTTCTGACTTACACTGATAGTATTCTATAGGAAAACTCTTCTGGCAAGTTGGAATTCAAAGCGATGTGATACAGGCTACTGTATTGTTAATAAATAGACTGCAATCGCTATCTGCACATGAGGCTTGTGATTTGTAGTAATGATTCAGACCTAAGCAGTCACGTTGGAGTCTTTGGTTTATTGCTACACTAATACAATCATTTGTAGTTTACCACAATTGAATGTGATTCCTGATTACAGGTCCTTTAGGTCAATTTCCAAACAATAAAGTAGGCTATTTCGGAGAAAGCAAGGCAAGTGCCGGAGTCCTGAATTTTATTCCAAGGCTCAGAAAAAGTCCTGAGATTCCTCTTCTAATCAAATTTATATTCACCACAACCAGGCTGCTGGGTTGAAGAAAGCACTGCACACACACTGAAGATGCTGACCTATTACTCTGCTTTCAGTGTCATCTTTAGGAGATTGCATTTGTGTGCTTCAGACAGCAAAAGTAAGTTCCTTTCACATTCTGAGAAAAAGACCATTTCATTTTAGGGCAGGAATAGGCCTCCCTGCCAAAATAGTTCAAGAAAAGGGTTTTACAATTATAGGTCAAAACCTTATCCTGAAAGCTGACAGCTGTGAGTGGGGGGAAAATGCTAGCTATTCTTTGGTATTGTGTGGGATAGCTAGGGCAAATCAGAAGCCATAGACCAGACTTGTCCATTACAATAATAATAGAGAAATGTCAATTGCCCCTTCTACTGAAAACAGGAGTCTCTCAGCCCATTATGATGCATAGATAGAAGAAAAGGATGTCAGAAAACTGAGAGTCACATCTCATTTCTCTCTGTCTATCTATCTATCATATTCAGGGTTCCAGTCTGAGATCCTTTTCTTCTGTCTATGCATCACAATGGGCTGACTGAATGGTAAGACCAAGTCACATAGATAAATATAGATAAGATATAGATAGATATAGACGATATAGACCAGTGATGGCAAACCTTTTAGAGACCAAATGCCCAAACTGCAACCCAAAACTCACTTATGTATCGCGGGTGCCGGGTGGGTGTGGCCCACTTGGCGGGTGAAGCTACAGTGGGCTTGGCATGGCCAGGGTGGGCGTGGCCACCTTGATGTTGCTTATGGGGCGAGACACCTGTGGGAGCCGGGCAGGGTTGGGGAGATCCAGGGGATCTCTGGCAGATGGGATGGTAGGCTCCCCAATGGCAGCTCCAGGCTGGCTGGCCTTAGGCCAGTGATGGCGAACTTTTAGAGACCATGTGTGCTGGGGCGATGGCGCATGCCCACAGAGAGAGCTCCGCATGCCCCATAAGTTTGCCACCACTGGTATAGACATATAGGTAGAGGTATAGATAGAAACAGATTTATACTAATTTAAATGTTACCATTTCAGGATGGCTATTTTCTTTGTTCTAATGATGTTTCCAGTATCTGTAACCAAACTGTCTTAGGAAAAATCATATCCTTGAATTTCTATCCATGAGCTTTCTACTTCCAATAGCAATCTGAGTAACATCTGACAAATAGCAAGTATCTTAGCTATTTTGCTTATGACCATTTTTTTAAAAAAATCCTTCTTTTAAAACATTTAATTTAATTATTTAATTTAATTTGTGTCCGGCACTCAAACAGAGTACATATAAAAGCATTAGCAAAATCTTTATTTGTGTGTATAAAGTTGCAGTTAGCATGACAACAGTCAAGTCTGTTGCTTAAATGAAAATATTTTTTTCTTTTGTTTCTCTCTATTGGAAGATAAAGATAAAATGCTTGCATAATTCATTTTTTAAATGTCTGAATGAGAGCATTCTTTTAACCTTATTGTGATTTTCGTGCTAGTATGAGAAAATAACAAATAACTTCATTTCAAATTTCAGTCAGTGAGTTCAGATTATGATCTGCAGAGTAAGCTTGAGAACAGGTGCTGAATACCTTCAGTTCTTATCAGTCCCTTTGTCTGAAACCTAAGACTTAATTAAAATAGAAAAATCAGATGATTTGGTATGCTTTCACCTAGCAAATGAGTCAGATTTGAGATAGTGAAGCATAAATATCCTCAGCTTCCTACCGTTTAAGTGTAGTCCACTTTCAGAACTGAGAAGTATTTACAAAGATCGTATAATTGCCCCTTTTCAAGATATCTGTATCGTGATAAGCAGATAAAGGATTTTGTAAAGAGGGATTTTGTTCTTTTGTGTTGATTCATTTCAATATATCAGAACAGAAGATCTTTCACAGACTTTATTGGGAGCACTATCAACCTGTTTAAACTGTTTAATATTATATCATCCATATATAAGTACACAAATCATCCAAGCTTACTTGGCAATAATAAGCTATAGTGATGATGAAGTAGAAGAGTTTTACGTCGATGTCCTGCTTTCAAGACAAAAAAAATGCAAAGTATTAATAGGTGACTTTAATGCAAGAATTGGAAGAACAATACCTAGAGAAAAATATTAAACCAAACAAATGAATCCTTGCCCCTAAAAAAAAAAACCCAAATCCCTCTTTGTATCAAGGACACCTGTGTGATAGGTAAAATTAAGCAGATGATAAGGTTTGGCCAGTTTACTCTAGTGGTTAAGGCAGCAGTTTAGAAACCAGGAAACCATGAGGCCTAGTCTCACTTTACACATGAAAGCTGGCTGGAGGACTCTGGGCCAGTCACTCTCTCTCTCAGCCCAATTCACCTCACATGATTGTAGTTGTGGGGAATGTAGGAGTAGGAAGTAGCATTATGTATTCTCGCCTCCTTGAATTACTTGTAAGGTAATAAAGGCAGGATAAAAATCAATCAATCAAATAGCTCCAAACTCCTTAGCCCTGTTCTATGCAGGGAGTGAATGCATGGCACCATGGTCCAAAATACATGTGCTTATTGTCTGCCTAGCCCTAGCCAGTTATATTGAAGATCACAGTCCGATAGCAATCTTGAGTATGTTGACTCTAAAATCAGTTTGCAACAGTGACAAATATCTGTAGCTCAGGTGTAGGATGAGGGTGAAGGTTTGTTCCTGATTCAGGTAACAATGAAATGTAGGGATTACTCATATACACTGAAAATGTATCCGATGACAATAAGTTGAGAGATTCCACAGTATTATAAACTCTCTCCTTTTTTTTTGCCATATTTTAAGTTTATTTGTTCCTACTCAGGAATGGAACAATATTTTTCTTTTACTCTCTAGATAAGCTCTCTGCACCCCATGCTTCAAGTAGAATCCCCTAAGCCTATATTAAAGGACAGACTATCCAAAGAAGCATATTAAAAATCCAATGAAAGCATTCATAAGATTTTTAATTACTCCTTTACATAAAATATACCTAAGGAAAAAGAAGAAGAAAAAAGGCATTGTTGTCAAAGAAAAAAAAAAGGTAAAGCAGGTTTTTTTAATTAAAAAAAAATCCTGTGGTTCCATGCAGATCATTCATTGTCATCCTCCACTACTAATTAAAAACAAGCAGAAGGGCAATAGGGTTAAGTTTCAGCTCAACAAGCAGAATGTTAAGCAAGCAGCAGTAATAAATTGTTCTCTGACTGCTTAACCCATGATGCTTGGTTTCCTACAGCTCTTTTTATGAGAACTCTTCTCTGAAGCTATGCAGGACATTGGAAGTGAAGATATATTGACTTGTGCATAAGCTTTATTGGTTAACTTGGATCCCCGCCCTTTGAAAATTTACACCTATTTATTGATTGTGAGTAAGAAGGAATAAGTTGGCAAAAGGAGGTGACGCATCCTGGAATGATGGACAGAACTGCCCTCAATTTAATTTCTTCCCTTCAATAAGATTAAATTATATGTCAGGAATTGGAAATATATGGTGGGTCAGATGTTGCTGCACTACTGCTCCCAGCAGTCACAGCCAACAGAGCCAATGCATTTCAGTTGTCTATATTTCAATAGCTCCAAACTCCTTAATCCTGTTCTATGCAGGGAGTGAATGCATGGCACCATGGTCCAAAATACATGTGCTTATTGTCTGCCTAGCCAGTTATATTGAAGATCACAGTCCTATAGCAATCTTGAATATGTTGACTCTAAAATCAGTTTGCAACAGTGGCAAATATCTGTAGCTCAGGTGTAGGATGAGGGTGAAGGTTTGTTTAATGAGCTTGTGAGTTGGTTTCTGAATGTTTTGTTACCAGCTAAATTCTTCAATGGAGTTTAGGGGATATCACTGTCAGTGTTCTTCTGTTTATAAGGGCTTCAGGTGTGGGTGTGCAAGAGAGGGTCTTGTGATGGGTTAGGTGTGAGTCATCAATGAGGGGCTTGTGATCGGCCTTGTGATGGGGAGATTACATCAGCTCAGGGTCATTTGGAGGTGAGCTGGTGGGATGGCTTGCATGGGATGGTTGATGGTCAGTGACATCTCTGGTTGGCTTGATTTGGATTCTGAGGGTTTTGTAGGCTGGTTGAAGGTCAATGTGTCTGTTTTTTTTTTTTTTTTTTATTAAAAGTTTTATAAATTTTACAAAAAAGAAAAAAGAATACAAAACAAGAGACAACATATACAAAAAAATAAAACTAAACAATACATATATAAAAAAAAAAAACCCCACCCCTCCCAAAACCCCCCCCTCCCTTCCCCCCCCCTGAGCTTCCCAGAGCAGAATATAGGCTTAAAAAGTAAAAATAAAAATTAAATTAAGAACTTTATATTTATATATATAAAAAGATTATCTATAAATATATAAAAATAAAACTTATGAAAAAACTATATAATATTTTTGTATACCCAATCTAAATTGTATAAATTTTATCCATTTATCCCAAACAGCAAGAAACTTCTCTTGCGTTTGTTGCTTTAAGAAAGCCGAAATCTTTGCCATTTCCGCCAGATAAGCTACTTTAAGAAACCATTCCTGCAATGTAGGCAAGGATTCCTTCTTCCAATATTGTCCTACTAACAGCCTAGCGGCTGTAATCAAATTTAACATCAATACAACCTCCTTTGTATCACAATCTGTAACAATACCTAACAAAAATAATTGCGGAGTAAATTTTACCCTCCTTCTAAAAATTCTCTGGATATTCCACCATACTTTGATCCAAAATGCTTTTATCTCTCTGCATGACCACCAAATATGATAATAGGAAGCCTCCTTATAACCACATCTCCAACATTTGGGTTGCACGTCAGGGTACATATAAGACATTTTTTGTGGATCAAGGTGCCATCTATAAAACATTTTATAAAAATTCTCCCTTAAATTCTGTGCTTGTGTAAATTTGACATTTCTCACCCAAATTTTTTCCCAGGTGTCCAATGAAACTGGCTCACCAAAATTCTGCGCCCATCTTATCATACAATCTTTAATTAGTTCCGTTTCTGAATCCAATTCAACTAAAACCGCATAAATTCTCTTAATGTGGGTTTGTCTTGAATCCTTCACTTGCTTAATAAGATTTTCATCTTCTCTAAGAAAACCCACCTTGCAATCCATCTTCCATCTGTCTAATAATTGCCTATATTGGAACCAAGAATAAATAAAGTTTTCTTGTGCTAACTCTTCCCGTGATTTTAATTGCCAGGTCAATGTGTCTGTTGATGAAATTGCTTGTGGAGTGCCAGGCTTTGATGAACTCACAAAGTGGCAGATGGTAGCATGGCCAATGATTTTTGTGTTGCTCCAATCAAACTGGTGCTGTTTGGTGTGTGTAGAGATTAAGGATTTAGGATCGTGGCATTTGACTCTAAACACCAACACCAAACAGCACCACACCTGAAGACCTTATAAACAGAAGAACACTGACACTGACATCCCCTAAACTCTGCTGAACATGTCACCTAGCCTGGTAATGAAACATTTGGAAACCAACCCACAAGTTCAGAGAATGAACCTTCACCCTCATTTAAAATCAGTGTTAGAGAAGTCTGCATAATATGGCCTAATGATTGACTACTGTCAAATATGGGCTTCATGAATTAGCAAACTTTTATCCAGGTAGAAGACATGGAAGGGTTTGGGAGAGAGGATATTGTTGTTTTGTCTGTTTCCTTTGTCTCCATCCTCTATGCATTTTTATACCATGACCGCTGGATGCAGGCAGACTGCATAGGTTTCCATTAGATATATACTCAGGCCCTTCATATGTTGGAGTGATCATAATGATCACTGATGTAAAAAAATACAATCAATATTTGCTGGGGAGAAGTAAGACCAACAGGTAGGTCATAACTCTGCTTCCCCCTCCTCAAGTTGACATTGCTAAACTGTTTGTCTATTTGTACGGGAGAATTGCCTTCTGCTTTGAAAAAAAAATCCATTCCTTCTGCTATGATGCCATTATTGTTGCTTGAACTTGCCCAGCAGTGTTAATATCACAGTGCTAGGGTTTTTTCGTAATTTGCTAAAGACCACAGAGAACAAAGGCTTAGTTTTTTTCTTTAGCCACACTAGGGTTGTACAAAATTAAACTCCTATTTCTTATTTCTAAACTTTAATGCTACCTCTCTGTTTTATCTCTTCTCTACTTATTTTCAATATCACCTAGCTTAATCTAGAACTCTCCTATTAGTATAAGTTTACAATTGCTTCTACCTTATTTAATTTATAAATTTTTGCTTCTATATTTGTGGCTCTATGCTTTCCTATATTGACAATTTCCTAGCTCGGTGAATCTTTTCTACTCCCCCAAGATCTTTAGCTCTAATTGCCCAATTCAGGTCACTTCTATCTGAACCCTTTTTTATACCTTCTCTGTGGACTTGTTCATGGGACTTTTCTCTGCCTCAACATTCTTCCTTGAGCTGCTTTAGGAAATTTTGCACTTCAGCTGCTGTGTACATGGAGTTTGCATTGGTTGCTTCTTTTGCACATGTCATTCCTGCTCTTTCCCTTTGTCTTTCTAATCCATTGGTGGCGAACCTATGGCATGGGTGCCAGAGGCAGCACTCAGAGCCCTCTCTGTGGGCATGCGTGCTGTCATTCTAGGCTTTTAGCTGGGTTTTATAAAACCTTTTCGCTTTAGGTCTCCGCCGCCATGTACAAAAAAAAAAAAAAAAAGGTCCAATCAGTCAATTTCAACTTCTCGTGGGAAAAAAAAGATCTTGCGAAGTTGTAATTGATTGATTGAACTTTTCAGTCCCACCCAGTCTGCCGTTACCACTGCAGCCATGCCCAACCAATTGGCCACGCCCACCCAATGGACCACACCCAGCCAATGGGCCACACCCACTCAGCACTCGACGATGCATAAGTGGATTTTGGGTTGCAGTTTGGGCACTCAGTCTCTAAAAGGTTTGCCATCAATGTTCTATTCTGTCTGTCAGAGAGTCTTGCAGATCCAAGGCTTACCATTCATCCTGGGTCTATAGCTGAGCTGTTCTCCTTGGAACTGAAGGTTTTTTCCTGCTCATCTACCATCTTCCTAACTAAAGTCCTCTTTTTGCCATGTCCATACAATTACGAAGACGATGGGTCTGTTTCAACCCTCCTTCCCATGCAGGACCAAAGCTCTGGGTTGCAAGAGGAAATGAAAAGTGCCTACTCATTCTGTGTGATAATCCCACCCTACCTCCACAGTCAGGAGCTGCAGTTTCAGGCTCACCACAAAGCCTTTAGGATGGTTAGGACAAGACACAAAACTTTCTCAATGGGAGCTCCTGCCTAATAAAATGTAGATTACGTAATTGCCTAAAAGTCTCTTCATGTGTTATTCAGCTCCACTTCTTTTACTTAAAATAAATTGGCTACATCTGTTGAAATTGTATACTTTACATTTTGTAGTCTTGAAAGATGTCTTGTTATGGCAAAGCAACCCAATAGGGAATCTGAAATGTTTAAATAAGCAAATGCATACTCTAGCTTTAAGCACAGAGGCTGTAGTCATAAATTTATCTAAGAGGGAGTGAATGGTGTGGCCAGTGGTGGGATTCAAATATGTGAACAACCGGTTCTCTGTGTGGATGCCACTTCTGGAAGTCCATTCTGGGCCTGGGCAAGAAAAAAATAGCTATCGGTTCTGCCAAAGTGATGCGAATTGGCTGAATCCCACCACTGGGTGTGGCCCTTAACACATCTAGCAGGAGACAGCTCATCATAAATGTTGGTCCTTCGAGTAAGTCCTACTTACTTAATCATGACACGATTAAGCTCATACCACAAGACAGTTTGAATTCTCCTTACAGAAGTAATTTTTTTCCCAATTTTAGTAAAACAGTGAAGATTTCTATATAACTATAATATCATCATTAATCTATTTATACTGTTTAAAATAATTCATGTCAAGTTTAAATTTACAGAGGATACTGAATATTTCAAAATAATCATTGACAATCCCATTTTTAGTTTACTAGTGCTTCCCAAAATGAAAGTGCTTTTTTGTGCCTGTTCAGTAACAATAATCCACAAATGTCCTTTAGTGACATGATCAAGGAGAGAAAAACAGACATCTCCATCAAGAACCATCTACTGTACTTAATTGAGCCTGAAATAACAAATTCCCAATTTCCACAGGAAGATGTAAACAGTCAATAAAGGACATGCAAGCATTACTTTCCTTACTCATTAGTCAAAAACAGAAACAATCTTAATATTTCCTAAATAATTTACTAGTATTAAAATAACATAAAATGTTTAAAGCAGGGATAGGGCACTTTACTATACAGTAGTCAATAAGGCACTATATCATATCTGCATAAATAATTTGTAGTGTTTGCAGGGCAAACCTTCATGAGACAGGGTTTTTTCATGGCAGAAGCACATTACTACAGAGAAAAAAAATGGGAGGGTCCCATTCAGGATTTCTATAGAAGACGATAAGCTCCACATCTGATTCTTTCCTACTCCTGTTCTTTTTCAATTCTTTCCTCCTAAATATGAGTGTGATACTTTGGGTTTGTGGTCAGGGCCATAAATATGATACTTTAATAAAAGAGAATATTTGTATTTCAGGGTTGAAATGAGGGATCCTGGGTGCTATCTGAATTTGGTTGTTTTCTTATAGATGTTTCATTACCCAGACTAGGTTATATCATCAGTGCTACTAAAGAGTGGGGTTTGCTCATCAGTTTATATTCTAGGTCTAGAATATAGACTGAGAGCAACCTCCCCTCCTTACTAGCAATGATGATTTTACTACGGTAGTTTGGGTAATGAAATGTCTGTAAGAAAACAATCAGGTTTATATATTGTCACTCATAGGTTGGACTAGATGACCTCCAAGGTCCCTCCCAACTTTATTATTATTATTATTATTATTATTATTATTATTATTATTATTATTATTATTATTATTATTATTATTATTGATCATCGCACAGTCAGCCAGATGTTCAGACTGGACTTGGCATTTTGTCTATCTATCGAGTCCTTACCCAGGATCTGGGATAGGCAGATGTGGATGTTTGATGGTATTACAGATATCGTCGCAGGATGGAAGCATTCCTAATAAGGCCGCCTTTTGCAATTGACTAATAGCGAATTTGTCAATGCCAATGGTGTTCAAGTGGTGCTCCAGTTGTTTTGGGATTGCACCCAAGGAGCCTATGACTATTGGTACTACCCTTGCTTGCTTTTGCCACAGTCTTTCTATTTCTATTTGTAGGTCTTTGTATTTTGTTATCTTCTCCAGTTCTTTCTCTTCTATTCTGCTGTCTCCAGGCACTGCCACGTCCACTATCCAGACTTTTTTGTCTTTCTTATCGACAATTGTTAAGTCTGGGGTGTTATGTTGCAGGTGCTTGTCTGTTTGAATTCTGAAGTCCCAGAGCAGTTTAATTTTATCATTTTCTATGACTTTCTCTATTTTATGATCCCACCAGTTTTTGCTTACAGGCAAATGATATTTTTTGCAGATCTTCCAATGCACCATTGTTGCTACTTTGTCATGCCGCTGCTTGTAGTCAGTCTGTGCAATCTTCTTGCAACAGCTTACCAGTGGTCCACTGTTTCTTCAGCTTCTTTGCATAGGCGGCACTTACTGTCTGTTGCTGTCTTCTCAATTTTGACTTTGTATGCATTTGTCCTTAAGGCTTGGTCTTGTGCAGCCAGAATTAGTCCCTCGGTCTCTTTCTTCAATTTTCCTGCTCTTAGCCATTGCCAGGTTTTATTATTATCTGCTTTCCCAGCTATTTTTTTAATGTATTGGCCATGTAGTGCTTTGTCTTCCCATGCCTCTATTCTGTTCTTCATTTGGTCTTTCTTGTAGGCCAGTTTGGTCTCTCCAGTAGTTAGTAAGCCTTCCTGATATACTAATTTCAGTGCATCTTCATCATTGTTCTTCAGATATTCTTCCAAAGCCATTTTTTCTTCTTCAGCCATCTGATGTACTTGTAGCATTCCACGCCCACCTATTTGCCTTGGTAGATAAAGTCTATCAATGTCATTATTATTATTATTATTATTATTATTATTATTATTATTATTGTTATTGTTATTGTTATTATTATGATTATGATTATGGATCATCGCACAGTCAGCCAGATGTTCAGACTGGATTTGGCATTTTGTCTACCTATCGAGTCCTTACCCAGGACCTGGGATAGGCAGATGTGGATGTTTGATGGTATTACAGATATCGTCGCAGGATGGAAGCAGTTCCTAGTAAGGCCGCCTTTTGCAATTGACTAATAGCGAATTTGTCAATGCCAATGGTGTTCAAGTGGTGCTCCAGTTGTTTTGGGATTGCACCCAAGGAGCCTATGACTATTGGTACTACCCTTGCTTGCTTTTGCCACAGTCTTTCTATTTCTATTTGTAGGTCTTTGTATTTTGTTATCTTCTCCAGTTCTTTCTCTTCTATTCTGCTGTCTCCAGGCACTGCCACGTCCACTATCCAGACTTTTTTGTCTTTCTTATCGACAATTGTTAAGTCTGGGGTGTTATGTTGCAGGTGCTTGTCTGTTTGAATTCTGAAGTCCCAGAGCAGTTTAATTTTATCATTTTCTATGACTTTCTCTATTTTATGATCCCACCAATATGATACTTTAATAAAAGAGAATATTTGTATTTCAGGGTTGAAATGAGGGATCCTGGGTGCTATCTGAGTTTGGTTGTTTTCTTATAGATGTTGAATTACCCAGACTAAGTTATATCATCAGTGCTACTAAAGAGTGGGGTTTGCTCGTCAGTTTATATTCTAGGTCTAGAATATAGACTGAGAGCAACCTCCCCTCCTTACTAGCACTGATGATTTTACTACGGTAGTTTGGGTAATGAAATGTCTATAAGAAAACAATCAGGTTCACAGAGCACCAAGGACCTTTCATATTATATATTGTCACTCATAGGTTGGACTAGATGACCTCTAAGGTCCCTTCCAACTTTATTATTATTATTATTATTATTATTATTATCATTATTATTATTATGGATCATCGCACAGTCAGTCAGATGTTCAGACTGGATTTGGCATTTTGTCTACCTATCGAGTCCTTACCCAGGCTCTGGGATAGGCAGATGTGGATGTTCGATGGTATAACAGATATCGTCGCAGGATGGAAGCAGTCCCTAGTAAGGCCGCCTTTTGCAATTGACTAATAGCAAATTTGTCAATGCCAATGGTGTTCAAGTGGTGCTCCAGTTGTTTTGGGATTGCACCCAAGGAGCCTATGACTATTGGTACTACCCTTGCTTGCTTTTGCCACAGTCTTTCTATTTCTATTTGTAGGTCTTTGTATTTTGTTATCTTCTCCAGTTCTTTCTCTTCTATTCTGCTGTCTCCAGGCACTGCCACGTCCACTATCCAGACTTTTTTTGTCTTTCTTATCGACAATTGTTAAGTCTGGGGTGTTATGTTGCAGGTGCTTGTCTGTTTGAATTCTGAAGTCCCAGAGCAGTTTAATTTTATCATTTTCTATGACTTTCTCTATTTTATGATCCCACCAGTTTTTGCTTACAGGCAAATGATATTTTTTGCAGATCTTCCAATGCACCATTGTTGCTACTTTGTCATGCCGCTGCTTGTAATCAGTCTGTGCAATCTTCTTGCAACAGCTTACCAAGTGGTCCACTGTTTCTTCAGCTTCTTTGCATAGGCGGCACTTACTGTCTGTTGCTGTCTTCTCAATTTTGACTTTGTATGCATTTGTCCTTAAGGCTTGGTCTTGTGCAGCCAGAATTAGTCCCTCGGTCTCTTTCTTCAATTTTCCTGCTCTTAGCCATTGCCAGGTTTTATTATTATCTGCTTTCCCAGCTATTTTTTTAATGTATTGGCCATGTAGTGCTTTGTCTTCCCATGCCTCTATTCTGTTCTTCATTTGATCTTTCTTGTAGGCCAGTTTGGTCTCTCCAGTAGTTAGTAAACTTTCCTGATATACTAATTTCAGTGCATCTTCATCATTGTTCTTCAGATATTCTTCCAAAGCCATTTTTTCTTCTTCAACCATCTGATATACTTGTAGCACTCCACGCCCACCTATTTGCGTTGGTAGATAAAGTCTATCAATGTCACTTCGTGGATGAAGGGCATGATTCATTGTCATTATTTCTCTGGTCTGCCTATCCATTGCTTTTAGTTCTGCTTGAGTCCAGTCCACTATTCCAGCTGTGTACCTAATGACTGGGATTGCCCAGGTGTTGATTGCCCTTATGGTATTTCCTCCATTGAGTTTGGACTTTAAGATCTTCTTCACTCTCTTGATGTATTCACCTCTAATCTTTTTCTTGACTTCAGTGTGATTGATGTTGTCAGCTTGAAGGATACCCAAGTATTTGTAGTACTCTTCCTCATCCAGACTCTTAATGTTATTTTCGTGGGGCATCTTGATTCCTTCAGTTTTCACTATTTTTCCTTGTTTGATAGTAAGTGTGGCACATTTGTCCAAGCCAAACTCCATTACAATATCTTGGCTATATATACGGACAGTGTTGAGCAGCGATTCTATTTCAGATGATGTTTTTCCATACAGCTTCAGATCATCCATGTAAAGGAGGTGGGATAGTCTAGCAGATGTTTTTGATGTTTGATAGCCATGTCCTGAGTTATTCAGTATTGTTGACAGAGGAAACAGTGCAATAACAAATAGTAATGGTGATAATGAATCTCCTTGAAATATTCCTCTCTTGATATTAACCTCTCCCAGCCTCTCACCATTGATCTGCAACTGTGTCTTCCATTGTGCCATCGATCTTTGCACAAATTTTCTGATGTTTCTACTGACTCCTGTTATTTCTAGGCACTTTATTATCCAATCATGTGGCAGAGAGTCAAATGCCTTTTTGTAGTCAATCCATGCCACATTCAGGTTGGTCTTCCTTCTCTTGCAGTTTTCCAAGATCATTTTGTCTATTAGGATTGATCTTTTGTTCCTCTGCTATTGGGGCGGTTTCCTTTCTGCTCAGGTGGAAAGAGATTGTTTTCAACTAGATGCTGTTGCACTGCATCAGCTACTACACCAGTTAGTAATTTGAAAGTTGTTGGTAAGCAGGTAATTGGCCTGTAGTTGCCTGGTGTTGCCCCTTTTGCTGGATTTTTCATTATTAGGTAGGTTTTCCCAGTTGTTAGCCACTTTTCAATTTCTCCTCCTTGTAGTATATTGTTGAACTGCTTGGCAATGAGTGGGTGTATAACAGTTAGATGTTTCAACCAAAACCCATGCAGTTCATCTTCACCTGGTGCTGACCAATTTTTGATTTTCTTTGCTCTTTTTTCTACCATTTTTGTTGTTATTACTAGTTCTTTCATTTCAACTTCTGTTTTATTTGCATCCACCTCTTTTAACCAAGCCGCATCCTTGTTGTATTTCTTTGGGTTATCCCATATCTGCTTCCAGAACTGCACTGTTTCTTCCTTGTCAGGTACTGACTGATTCCTTGCAGTTTCTCCATTGATGGATTGGTAGAAACGTTTCTGATTGGATTGAAATTGGAGGTTTTGCCTATAGTTTGCAATTCGAGCTTCATATCTACTGATTTTCCTGGCTATAGCTGTTATTTGTTGCTTTATTATTTCCAGTGCTTCCTTGATCTTCCTTGTTTCTAAGTGGTATTTCTTGATTAGGTATTCTTTGGTCTTCTTGTTCTTCAGCTTCTTTTCTTTCATCTGTTCTAGCTTGCTTGCATGTGATCTTAACTTGCTGATCTTATTTTCTAGTCTAACCTTCCATTTTTGTGGTGCATTGTTTGTTTGTTTTTCTTCTTTGTTGATTTTGCATCCCAGGTATTCAGTTATAACTGCAGCTGTGCTGTACATTAGTTGGTTTGTTTCTTGCAGTGAATTGGTGCTTATACTTGCTATTGCAGTATTTGCATCTTTTAATGCTTGTGCTAGCTGTTTCTTTGGAACAAGCTTCAATGCAGGCAGCCTTATTCTGTTGTTTTTGTGCTGTTCTAGATGCTCAGTTATTCTTTGTTTCAATTCTTTTATTTCTTTAGTTAGAAGGTTTTGTTCTTCCTGAGGAATAGGCGCCTGGTTTCCAAATGAGAACAGTTGTATATCTCTACTGGATTCTTTCACTGCCAACTCCCCCTGGTTTGCCTCTACATTCTGAATTACTTCTGGTAAGGCTTTGATTTCTTTGCCCTGGGTAAACCTTTGCAGTTCGTCCAATTCTGTTTCTGTAAATACTTTATTTCGTGTTATAAATCGGCGTTGATCTGCTAGTCTCTGTTCTGTTATTTCTGATTCTGGATGTTGTTCTTTCCAGAACTGGTGCATTCGTTTTAGATATCCTCGTCTTGTTGGACTTGATCTGTAGTAACAGATCATTATTTCTTTGTTTTCCATTACTGTGTATCTGCGACGGGTAAACACCTTTTCTTCCAGTAGTTCTGCAGCTGCTGGCCCTGGTTGCTCAGCCAACAGTCCTGAGTCCTGTAACCCATTTTTCACCAGATATCCAGGAACTCCAATATGTAGCGCGGACCTTGTTAACCCGGGCGACATCCGAGCCGGTATGGCATTCTGAAATTTGTCTCACCATATTTTTTATGGGAGAGACACTCTTTGTCTGACTCCTCTGATGAGACCTGTCCAGTATGGTTGAACCTCTGGCATAGCTCTCATCTTCCTCAGACTACACAAGCCCCACAACCACGTCAAGGTAGTGCCTCACTGGGGGATATTATTATTATTACTATTATTATTATTATTATTATTATTATATTGTCACAGTGATAAGACAAAAAAAATACATGTGTTCTGCTTTCTAGTTTTAATATTATCTGTTTCTCCTCAAATTAAAGAGTGCATGCAAGCTTTGGGCAAAGGTAACATCTGCTTTTGGATATAGGAAGTAATTTTGTTCTTGATGCAAATGTTATCCTGGCAGTAGGCAGCCTCTAGGACCTCTTAGTGTTCTTCCTTGGAGTCCTTCTATATATTGCTGAAATTTTGTAATTATTTCAGGAGCAGTGCTATGGAATAACAGTAGAGATATCTCAGGATTTTCGACTTTCCATGAACTTGGTTGTTGGTTATACTGAACTATCAAAACTCTTGGTTATATTATGTATTGCATGTAGTCTTTGACTTACAATCATTAATTTAGTGACTGAAAAAAAGTGACCTATGACCTTTTTTCACTTGAACATTGCAGCATCCCCATGCTCATATGATCAAAATACAGACACTTGGCAATTGGCTCATAGTTATGACGCTTGCAGTGATCCGGGGTCACGTGACCATGTTTTACGATCTTCTGACAAGCAAAGTCAATGGGAAGCCATTGACTGTGTAACTAATTTAACAACTGCAGTGATTCACTTAACAAATGTGGCAAGAAAAGTCATAAAATGGGGCAAAACACAGTTAAAAATTTCTCACTTAGCAACATAAATTCTGGGCTCAATTGTGGTCGTATGTCGAGGACTACTGTACCTCTATTTCAGTATCATATTACCGAATGCAAGCATTCCCGAATTCCCTCCCTATTTGTGAAATCTCATGCAGCTGAGAAGATGAAGTTAGCAGGAAGACCATGGATTTCAGGAAGCACCTTTAATGCTAGTCTGGAGTAAATATAATACTTCTTTGAGGATTGTTAGATTCAGTTCCTGGTCTCAATTATAGTGAGTTAATTAAGGCAGAGTCTCCATAAAATTCTTCCCCACCTGTCATAGCTGGATTGAGTTTTTGTTTCTGTGATGAATCTTTAAACATCTCATCTTCCACTTTCCATAATTTCTCACAATACTGCTGTACAGGACATACGTTTCACATATTTAGCATTCCTCAAACAAGTGAGTCATCGTTTATTTGAATGTGGAAGCTGCAAAATGCAAAATCTACACCCATCCTGCATGAATGAAATAAAGTGGTATAAACTGATAAAATTTATGTAAATATTGCTTAATGGACTTTTAGATTAAATGAACACCTTGAAAAGTCCGTTAAATAAAACTTTTACTATACTTTACTTTTTTCTTGCAATTTTGGGGACAGAACGTTTCAGGGATTTACTTCAACCATACCAAGGAAATTATTAGAAAACTCTACCTTCCTCCCAGCTTTTCCCTGCCTAGTGTTTTTATTTTATTATGCCGTGCTTTATCCATTTAAAATGGTTGTGATGTCACCTGATGTGTGTGTGTGTGTGTGTGTGAGAGAGAGAGAGAGAGGAGAGAGAGAGAGATCTTTTAAAACTGAAGCAGAATGTGGATTCTTGGGCAGGAGAAAGAGCTAAAATAACATTATTCCTTGAGTTTACAGAGAAAGTAATGAGGTACCATGAAATCCATTTACCTCTAAGGAACAGGTAAACAAAGTTTAGCTAGACATTTGCATGAGTCTGTGTATTTAAGTCTGATTTGTGGTAGCTGTTAATACATTATTTCTGAGGCTTATATATGCAAATTCATATATATATTTTGCTGTCTGAAACATTTGTAACAGATTTTTGTCTAAATTCTCTAAGGAAGCAGATCAATATCATTTTATGATTTACACAGAAGGGGTGTTGGTCTTACCTAAACGCCTTTTCTCAGCATGATGATGGAGACTCCACTAGTGGGTTGTCTTAATCTTCCTGCTCCAATCAGACTAAGTCAGAGTTAAAGTTATGCCTCCCTTTGTCCCCATGCCCCAGTTTAAGACTGAGTCGGTGTACAGACATTGGTCCACGCACTTGCGTTCCTCTCATTGGAATCCGGACCAACTGACCTTATCTGGGAGGGGGTGGAGTCTCCATCATCATGCTGAGAAAAGGCGTTCAGGTAAGACCAATGCCCCTTCTCCAGCATGATTGGATGGAGACTCTACTAGTGGGACTTACCAAAGCCCTGTGTCCCTAAGGGAGGCAGTCAGTTTGGGCCTGTGATGTTTCAGATGTTATTACTCTCTGCAAAACTCTGTGCCCAAAGGAGGCATCTAAGGATGCATATTTGTCAATCTTGTAGTGACGGATGAAGGACAAAAGGGAGGACCATGTGGCCACCCTGCAAATCTCCCCTATAGATGTTTGTGTCGCCCAGGCTGCGGAAGTAGTGGCACCTCTGGTGGAATGGGCTGTAATATTTCTAGGGACCGGTAATGATTGTGTTCTGTATGCCAGGGCAATGCAAGCCCTGATCCACCTTCCTATAGTCAATGAAGAGATCTTCTGGCCTTTAGCCGAAGGTTGGAAGGAAATAAACAAGGCCTCAGATCTACGGAAGGCCGCAGTCCGACTGATATAACATTGTAATGCCCTGCGGACATCCAGTGTACTCCACTGACTCTCGTTGTCCTGGGATTGGTCAGGACAGAAGTCTGGTAAGACCACCTCCTGAGATCTATGGTACAGGGAGTTGACCTTGGGCACAAAGGAAGGGTCAAGTCTGAGGACTACTCTGTCTGGGAAGAAAATGCAAAGGTCCTCTCTGACTGAAAGAGTGGCCATTTCCGAAATTCGCCTGGCCGACGTGATTGCCACGAGGAATGCCACCTTCATGAATAACAGATCAAATGAACATGTCTCCATAGGTTCAAAGGGGGGAGCAACTAGGGCCTGCAAGACCTGCTGTAGGTCCCACGATGGGTATCGGTGAACTGTTGGTGGCTTGGCATTGGTTGCTCCCTTCAAGAAGGAACGAACCAAGGGATGGTGAGTCAGAGGAGTGGCATTTTCGCACATGAGAACAGTAGCTAGAGCAGCGACCTGTCTACGGATTGTGTTCGGGGATAACCCTTTATCTAACCCCTCCAACATAAATTCTAGTACAATAGGGACCGAAACACCTTTGAGTTCCACCCTATGACTTGTGCACCAATTGCAGAAACTCTGCCATGTTGCATCATATATCCTATTCGTAGAGGGACGCCTGGATTGCTGAATCAGCGCTATCACTCTCAATGAATATGAGTCCTGGCTCAGGGCCCGCCGCTCAAGTGCCAAACAGTTAGTTTGAGCCATTGCGGGTCCGGGTGCTGGATATCCCCTTGAGTGAGGGAGATACGACCTGCCAGAATCCTCCATGGAGGTGAGACAGAGAGTTCCACCAGGTCCGCAAACCATGGTCGCTGCGGCCAATGGGGAGCAACCAGAAGAACTTCCACCCTCTCGTGTAAAATTCTGTGGATCGTGGCTGGAAGAAGCGGTAGGGGAGGAAAGGCATAAAGCAGATCCCTGGGCCAGGGACTGTGGAGGGCATCTGTCCCCTCTGCTGATGGGATCAGGAACCTGGAAAGGAATCTTGGAAGTTGTGAGTTGGTTGGGGATGCAAAAAGATCTAAGGTTGGAACACCAAACCTGACCGTGATTTCCCGGAAAATTCCTGGTTCCAGGCGCCATTCGCCATGGTCCACGGCGGCTCTGCTTAGCGAGTCCGCCTGGTGACTGTTCACCCCGGATATATGTTCCGCCTTGATGGAAGCCAGGTTCAGCTCTGCCCAAGACCCCAGTCTTCTAGTCTCCTGCATGAGGGGTCTGGATCTTGTCCCCCCCTGCCTGTTGACATGAGCTTTGGCAGCTACGTTGTCTGTAAGCACTAATACGTGCTGACCCGCTATCAAGGTTTTGAAATGTTGCAGTGCCAGATGAATGGCCCTGAGCTCCAGCCAGTTGATATTGTTTTCTAAGTCCTGCTGGGACCACCGCCCCTGAGCCCATTGCGACTGGAAGTGTGCTCCCCAGTCGAATAAGCTGGCGTCCGTGGTGAGGACAGCTCTGGCTGGTTCCTTGAACTCTGTGCCCCGTGCTAGCGGTGGAGAGGCCCACCATCGAAGGGAGTTCAACGCCGACTGCAGAACTCGAACTTTCAGCCTGGAAGCGCTGATATGTAGACTCTGAAAGAGAAGAAGGGCCCACTGCAGTTCCCTGGAGTGAAGACGTGCCCACGGTACGATGTGAACACAGGATGTCATTTTTCCCAGTAGTTGGGACAACAATGGTAGGGTAACTACCTTGTCATGTCATATTCTCTGCATCAGGGCCCTGATGCTGTCCTGTCGGTCCTGAGATAAATAGACCGTGCAGTTGCTGGTGTCTATGATTGCCCCTAAATGAAGGAGCCAGGTTGAAGGTGCAATATGGCTTTTCTGAAAATTAACAGAAAACCCATGTTCCTGAAAAGTCCTGATAGCAAGGGCGAGATCTGACTGAGCTCTCTGGAATGAGGAGGACTGTATTAAAATGTCATCTAGGTAACATTGGACATGGACCGGGATCTGTCTGAGGTGAGCTGCCAGCACTGCCAATACTTTTGTAAAAACTCTAGGCGCTGCGGATAGACCAAATGGTAAGGCTCTGTACTGATAGTGCTGGTGATTCTAACAAAATCTGAGGAACTTGCGATGTCCAGGGAGAATAGGAATATGGAGATAGGCCTCAGTTAGATCTATTGATGTCAGGAAGTCTCCCCACCGGACACTAGCCAGAATTGACTGCAATGATTGCATTTTAAACTTCCTGTACATCAAATAACGGTTTAACTTCTTTAAATCAAGGATTGCTCTCCAACCGCTTGAAGGTTTGGGAACTACAAACAGCATTGAGTAGAACCCCTGACCTGCTTGGTTTTGTGGGACTGGTTCTATGGCCCGTATTTGTAGCAGATGGGAGATGGCCTCTGACATGAGAGCCGCTCTATTCCTACTAATGGGGTTGGGACAACTCTGGAAACGGTCCGGTGGATTGGAACAAAACTCTAACATTAAACCCTGTGATATTGTATCGAGAACCCATGAGTCTGTGGTTGTGGCTGCCCATGCGTTATAGTAAAGGGACAGCCGTCCTCCTATGGGAGGTACACCTGTAGAATCACTTGCCTCTTTTGAAGGGGCAAACTTCCTGGCCTCGAAATGGCCATTTACTCTGGAGTTGTGGTTGGGTTCTGGATGATGAGCGATTCTGTTATCGCTCCGATCTCTGATGAAAGGAGCGACTGGGCTGGGCCCAATCCCAGCTTGGGGTGGATTGAAAGGACTGCCTACGATGGAAGGCCTGGGTTGCGCCGGTCCCTGTGCGCTTGTCTCCCTTCTTATTGGTATTGACTAGAGACTTGCGCTTTTCCTTTCCTTCAATCAGGTAGGGTTCTAGTGCCACACCAAACAGATGGCCCCCGACGAAGGGCTTGGTGGCGAGATGCCACTTAGCTTTGAGATCTGCCCTCCAGTTCTTAAGCCACAGGAGTCTGTGGGCCAAAACGTCCGCTGCAATGGCTCGTGCGGAATACCTGGCAGAATGTAAGGAAGCATCCGCCAAGTACTTGGAAGTGGCTACTAGTTTGCCCAAGTTCTGATGGACGCGAAGCTGGTCTGAAGGAATCATGCCTTGAAGTTCACGCAGCCACAGAACCGAAGCTCTGGCGAAGAAGGCCATGGATGTGGAGGACTTAATCGCCCAGGCCGTCGCCTGATGAGATCTGCGTAAGACCATTTTGATCCTTTTATCCTCCGCCTTAAGAGCCTCAGGTATGTCCCCTGGAATATTGATGTTGGAGAACAGCGACATTAGAGGTTCATCCACTTGTGGGATCTCCAGAAAGGAGGCAAGGGCAGGCGCTACATTAAACAGGCTCTTCTCTGTGGATCCCAGGCTGGGAAGCGAGCCCAGGTTGTCCCATTGCTTCTGTACTGCATTGAGGAAGAAGGGGGGACAAGGAACATGGTTCTGTAGTACCACTGGTTCAGCATATATGGCATTTGGACCCTTTGAGGTGGAAGGGGTCATGGCCTCCTGTTCTGGGGAGAGGTTGGCTGTGGTACAAGCCTTGAGGAGCAAGGAATTGAAGAGGGAAGGATTGAAGAGCCCGGTAGGTGGTACTGGTTCTGGTGCCGGGGTGCCCTCATCATCTGATAGTATTAATTGGGAGGAGTCGTAGTCATCTGATTCTGACTCCGATGAGACATCCTCCATGAGGTCTGGCGAGTCTGGACGAGGGTGGCGTTGTAATGCTGGGGCTTGAGGATGGCGCTATGGGGCAGAGCTGGCCTTGAACTGAGCCAGAGCCTGGGTAATCATGGCCTGGACCTGCTCTGCTCCTAAGGGATGAACCTCTGTGGGACGGGGTCCTGTTGCAGAGGTTGAAGGCCCCACCATGCTCTGGTTAGTAGATCCCTGTGCTACAACATTTAGTGTTGTCCTTCCCAGATCAGACTGCACTGTGCCCCTAGGAGGGGACCAGGCCCCTGGGGAAGAATTACAGTGAGCTGACAGAGGCTCAAATATGGATCTCCCAGAGGGAATGGTGTCCATGATCCCAGAATTAATTGATCTTGGCCTAGATGGATCCTGTTCACAACATTTCTGCATGCCAAGCTTATCTCTGCCACTGCCCTTGGGCATCCTGGAGGACCTTGTCTTGGGCCTGGAAGTGATTTGCTCCTCAGCTTCAGTAGGGGCTTTTGTCTCCTCTTGACTGGGGGCTCTGCGTTATCTTTGGAAGATGAGGAGTAAGAATTGTCTGCCATAATCCTGGGTCTATTTGCTGGTGAGGTCACTAACAGAGTTAATAGGCCTCCGGAGGATCAATTCAGTGGTGAAACGCCCCCTCCCCTCAAGCGTTGTAATCAGCCACTGAAGATCTGAATTTCAGGAATGTTGCACCCAGGTGAGGGGGGAGAGTGATGGGGGTCAATAAGGCGTGCGTCCTTGCAGGGATGAGCTTGCCCTCCCCAGGCTGGCCGGTGTAGGAAGACTAGGCCCGAAATCCAGCTGGATGCTGTAACCAAAATGGCGACTGTAAGAATCGCACCAAAACTTTTCCTCCCCCCAGCCAAACTGCCTCAAACTGCCTTACACAGTTCAAATGTGGCCTCTGTAATGAGCCCACTTCAAGATGAAGCACTTGGGCTCCTTCAATTTCCCTTTAAATTTTCTGACCTGAAATATGTCCACCGAAGCTTCTCCAACGCTCTTGCGAGTCACTGGCCTCTGTCCAGTGAAAAACAAGTCTTCAGGGATCCTGCAAAGAGCCAGGGAGGCCTCCGATCCGAAGGAGCCTCAACCTAGCTTGATTATTGTGAGGAGCCTCAACCTAGCTTGGCTGCTGAGCTCTGTGTTAGGGAGGCTTCCAGCAAGGGAAAAATGCTGCAGAGGCTTCCGACAATCAGCTGAACCTCCTACCAACAGCTGAGCAGCTCTGAGGATTTCTAGCTCACCAGAATGCCTCCGACGAACAGCTGGGCTCCAGAAGGTCCATGGCTGCCTAGGATGGCTCCAAATGCTCTGCTGGCTCACCGGATGATCAGCTGAGCTTCGGAGGTCCGTGGAAGCTTCAAAGATCCTCCGATGCAGTTTTTTTTCAGTTTCCAAAGCTAAACCTCAGCCTCCAAGGTAAGCCTCGGAACCCTGCCTCCCCTGTCCAAAAGGGCCTCCTTACTCACGAGGAGCCCAATTCGTTAGGGATGAAATTTTAGCTGTAGGGCAGAGGGAACTCAAAGGAGTAGAGGATGCAATGGAATGAGGTTCTTTTCTGCTAAGAAAGGGAATTTTTTTAGAAGGATTGATCAAGATATGAAAAACACGTGTCTGGGAGCAAAAGACTAAGTCTAAAACTGGGGCATGGGGACAAAGGGAGGCGTAACTTTAACTCTGACTTAGTCTGATTGGAGCAGGAAGATTAAGACAACCCACTAGTGGAGTCTCCATCCAATCATGCTGGAGAACTTTCTATTTCCTTCTGTTCAATCATGTCCAATTTTCAGAAACTGCATGTTTCTGAATATAAACTGAGAGCAAGCCTCACACCTTGTTAGCAATGATAATTGTTGCGTCCTTCGCGAAATGGCAAGACACGAGAAGCAGTTGTAGTTCTCAGGAACTCTTTATTCTTAGTTCAGCTTTACAGTTAGAAGACACCGGCAACGGCCAAAACTCCTGGCCTCTTATATAGGCCATCCCCGGGTCAATCTGCAACTTTTGGCGTGCCAGCACTTGTGCATGCGCACAAGTACTGGCGACAGCCTGTCTGGTCCCGGGCAACTTGCACCTGCCCGGGACCGCTTGCAATGCCCCGAGCCTGCTTGCACAGGCTCAGGACATAACAATAATGATACCTAGTTTGGGTAAAGTCTGCAACCACCTCTAAGAACACCAGGGACCCATTTCAACCCTGATATACAAATACTGTCCTTTATTACAGACTGCTTGGTCAAGTCCCCTGAGTCAGTGGTGGGATTCAAATATGTGAACAACTGGTTCTCTGTATGGATGCTGCTTCCAGAAGTCCGTTCTGGGCCTGGGCAACAAAAAAAATTAGCTACCAGTTCTGCCGAACTGGTGTGAACTGGCTGAATCCCATCATTGCCCTGGGTACACAAAAATTAAAAGATGGAGGAAGAAGATCATTGAGCAAGGAATAGCATTAAAGGAGGATATGGCTGAAGCATCTAACCTCTCTTATATCATTTGAAGGACCCCAAATAGGTTGAGAGTTGGAGTGCCTAAATATAAAACCAATATAGTGGAGGCTTTTAGCAGATAGCAACACACTATGTGAATGTGGAGAAATACAGAACCTGGCCCTCAGCTGCTATGTTGGCTATTATCTGAAACATGTACCAATAATGATTTATTTTGGGCCAACAACAAAGCCAAGAAGATGGCTTCATTCTGTAGTTTAAAGTTTGATCTAGAAGAAGTCTCTGTTGTTCCTTTTTCAAGGTTTTCAGAAGTGGTTTGCCTTGGCCTCCTTCCCAGGATGGAGAGAAACTCACTAGCTCAAGGTCACCCAGCTGGCTTTGTTCCTAAAGCAGGACTAGAACACACAGTCTAATTTTACATATTCCTTTATCTGTTTTTTTTTTTATTTCGGAGAAAAAAAATCTCTACAGAGAGCAACAGTGAAAAATATTTATATCTCCCTTGCCACTGAATGATTTAGCAAATAGTTAAAAAGAGAAAAGAGGGTGGGGGGTTGCTTTTGCTCCCCCCATTTTAAATCAATTGATTTAAATCAATTACTTGTACAATTTATAACTTTTGGTGGGGCGTGGGGGGAATACTGTATTTCCTATTCATGTATCTCATGCTATAGAGCTGACACTAGGTGTTTTTAGGCACATCTGAAGCTTTGTGTCAAATGTCTGACAGCCGATTATACCTCAACAGTAAGAGTCTCACAGAAGATTCTTTAAGCTATTTTATTGAAAGGGAAAAGGTGACATGATGTTACATAAATCTCAACAACTAAATACTTTCACCTTTAGGACCCCATTTATCTTTGAAGTTGCTAGGGCAGAACTTTTTCCATTCACTTGGTAACTTTGATGTTTAAGAACTAAGGAAAGAATCTTCAGATTTTTTGACCATTATATGTTGGAAGTTAATTTTAGATGGAAATTACTAAAATTAACAAAAAAGCACACAACTGAATTATTTCAAGAGCAAGGTTTTCATAAAGGCTGTGTGCCTAATTTGCACAGATTTAGCTATATATAGTAGATTTATTTCTCACTGTATATCTGAGCTGTTTTCATGCCCTAGCAAACAATTTGGTGGTTATTTCAAGGAAACGAATCTAGGATCTATTCTGTTCAAAATTAACATGCACTGAAATATGCTTTTTACTCAGTGTTTTAAAAGGAAAATACTATAGGGGACAGTTTCCTGTAGGACAAAATCTATTTTAACAAGGGTGCTTTGAAATATTTTTTTTTTTTTACATATCAAATGTGGTGTGAATATTCTGAAATGACAGTGTTGGATTTAATTCTAATATTCAGGTGAGCTAAATTTATAATTATGATGGCAGAAAAGAAGGTGAAAAAATTGATGTGAAAAGACCCCACAAACACTTTTCAAAAGACTCTTCAAGCAAATGTGAATTGATGATGAGAGAGGCTGTAAAATAAAGGAGAATTTTCTTTTTTAAATGCAGGTAATAATGATGCAATTTGTCAAACTTGTGTCACCAAGTTTAGAACCAAATTCATTCCTAAAACAAATACAACTAATAGAAGAAAATAAATGGAGCTCAGGGTTGAACTGTGGAGTCCTTTGTACTATCAGAGTTTGGTTGCTTCCTTCCATGCTTTCATCTTCATAATAGATGAGCAGGCAGAGAGCTCAGTATACAGTTTAGGGCAGGGGTCCCCAACCTTTCTGGCTCAGTAAACCAGCAGTGGCAGTGGCGGTTTGGGGGTGAGAGGGGATGGTTTTGCATGTGTACATGCCACTTCCACAAATGCAGCTTTGCACACTCACACTCACCCATCATTTGCACATCCTGGTTTCCAACGGACTTTAGACTAGCTCCGGGCCATGGATTGGGGATTGGGGACCATGATTTAAGGTAAACTGACTCAATTATAACAGCATCCTAAATATCTTGGGATCAATTTGGACAAAACATGTTCCTATAAAGAACACTTGATGAAGACTGCTGCCCAACTGGGAAGCAGAAATAGCATCCTGAACAAATTGTGCAGCACTAGTTGGGTTTGGCAAAAGACTCACTGCAAGTGTCTGCACTTAGCTTAGTTTACTTAGCAGCAGAGTATTGTGCTCCAATGTGGCTTAATAGCCTGGCAACAAGTAGGATTGACAGACAATTGTATGAGTCAATGTGCATCATTAGTGGGACAATTTGATCTACTCCTACATATTGTTGCCTGTTCTGAGTCATATACCACTTACAGAAGTACTGTAAGATGAAAAAAGGCCCTCCTTCAAGAAATTCTGAAGATTATTGATCATTCCCAGCTGTCAATACTGAGTGATGTAGCCTGCTTGGAGTAAAATAGGTTGAGATCTAAACACTCAGACATCTCTATTGATAAAGCACTTATAGAAGATGATTTTGCTACTCACAACATGTGGAAATAACACTGGATAGAAAATTGCTCCTCACAATGTCGAACCTTTCCCTGCATTTTGGAAAACCATCTGGATTTAACCATTCCCATGCAATATAGACAACATTGAACAGAATTTGCAGTTTAGTGGGGGAAAATACCATCACCAAATTGTAACAATGGGGTTGAAAAACAAACCATTCAACATATCATGACAGACTGTCAAAACAAAGCCTATAATGGACATTTCACTCATTTCCTGGCTATGACAAACAAAGTAAAAAAAAATATATTTGCAATTTAGATATATGTTTGTAATTTTCTTGTTAAGATTTCAGGTTTCAGATTTTATATTCTGTTTTGTATTTTACCCTTATGTTCCTTTTTACTAAAATATGGTGTGAATATGCCATATGATAATAAACAAACAAACAAACAAATCTAGATCAAATTGCCTCTGGACCTCTCTCTGGATGCAAGTGTGGAGGAGGGGGAGGAGGATGAGCTAGGTCCTGGTGTCTTGGAGGAAGATAGCACAGAGGTGCAGAGAGGGGTGGATTGGGAAAGAGCAACCTCAGTTGGGGTGATCAGATGGGTGGCAGGTAGAAATAGAGCCAAGAGATCCATAGCAGCGGAAGTTTAGCTTGGAGGATCCAGAGGGGGAGCACGTGAACAGCTACCTGCTGTCAGCGAGGATGAGGATCTGGAGTTCATACCTCTTTCTGATCCAAGGATGCACAGGGCAGAGAAGAGGCAATGCCGGTCGGCCAGGTTACGCATAGTAAGGCAGCTTCACCCATTTTGAGGGGCCATAACTGAAAACATGGAGTGGACAATTATGCAAGCCAGTTTTGGAGCCCCAAACTAATCAGCATTCTGGGAGCTGAAGGCCCAGGATTCATTTTAGTGACCCACAATATACATAGTAATCATTTCAAGATGATAGTTCTAAGACATGTATTCCCTTTTTCTCACTTCTTCTCAATTTCCAGCTTCTACATCCTTACATTACACACTAGAAAAAGCTTTCTTTGATTTTTCTATGTTATTACTGAAGGGCCCTTTATCTATCATGAACTTATCTAACTTTGTCATTGCTGATCTAGGATTAATCCCCTCTTTAATTCTTCAGAACATAGTCCGTATTTACTTATTCCTAAACTGACACCTTCATTTCTTCACTGCCAACTGTAAATTTAAGAAGAATGCTTCTTAACAATTAACATTAATCCAGATTTTTCACTTTCCATTTTTTTTATTTTTATAATGAACTCATTTAAATCTTCTTTACTTTCAGATAATAAAATAGTGCTGTCTGCATGCAAAACTAAGCTATTAATATATCAGCTTCAGATTGTGATTCCAGCTGTCATCTCTTTTAATCCTGCTATGGGTTTTTTTTAAAAAAAATAATATATTTCATTTCATTAATGTCAATGAATTCACAAGATTATGGGGATAACTCACTCCTCCCTTTCTCCTAATTAGGTTTTTACAGTAACTTCTTATTCATTGCAAAGATTCCTCAGAAGAATGTTTAGGTGCCTGACACCTTATTAGCCTTAATAATTTCCACATTCAGGAATGGTTTACATAGCCAAAAGCCTAGCTATGATCAATAAAGCAAAGGGAAACTTCTTCCTTTTTTTTTTTTTTTGTTCCTTCCTGTTATTCATCCTCGTTTAGCTGTCTGATCTTGTGTCTGCTGTCCTTTCTGAAATTCTCTTTTGATGAATAGATCTACTTTTCTTTATAAGATTTTAAGCCAAACTTAGTGTGCCAGTGTGATGAATGAATGCAAGGATTCTTTAATTGCATCATCTCTTGTGTTTCCTTTCTTTGATAAGCATATGTATACCCTGGGAATTTCTAATTTCTAGGGCAGAAGTCCCCAATCTATGGGCTGCATCTCACCACCGGGCTATGGCCTCTTTGCCAGCGGGCCATGTGAGTGGCTGGCCAGTGCACGCGTGCATGCACATGCACTCACCCCCTGTCCTTGCGCTGGCACTAGCCGAGCTACAAGCTGTGTGCCAGTGCTAGGAGAGCCATTTGTGGAGCATGCATGTTTACAGCCCCATTCATGCACACGTTCATGCAGCAACATTTGCATGTGTGCGCATGCGTGCATAAAGATGCCTGTCCCTCCCTTTCCCATCAAGCCACCAACCCAGAAAGGTTGGCGACCCCTTCTCTAGGGCACAGAGATCTGTTTCATATTTGATGATCCAGAATTTTAACTAACTTTTCTCCAGCAATGTTAAACAGTTCAACAGATATTTCATCCATGTGTAATGCTTTCCTATTTGGGATCTGTTCTATTTTATATCATATCCCATTCTGTAGTGATTTCCTGAGTACATTCTCTTGCTCCAAATGTTTGTCATTCTATAATTTCTTGGTAAAAGGTTTCACCGTAATCTTGGTCATAAAACATTTCTCCTCCATTATTGTAATTCCAGATTTTTCTATCTCATAGAATTATATTCATAGAAAATATTCCCATTTCAATTTTTCATTAACTGTATTGTGTCCTTTCTTGAGTACTCTGTCCCCTTCTAACACCCATTGCAATTTGTTATATAATTCCTCAATATCCTCCTCTATTGTGTCTTTAGTAGAAATATATAGTTGTGGAATGCTAAAGTCTATTGGATATATAGTATTTTTAATATATTCCACCCTTTCACTTACTGAGTTATAACCAAGCACATTCATAGTACTTACCTTTTTTGTGGATTATTCCTGCTATATATAAATTTATTCTCTGAACAATATAACATACAGTAAAGTGGCCCATTCTAGTCTATCTCAGTTCATTTATTTCAACCTCAAGTTCTTGCCATTTGAAAATCAAATTTATCTAAAAATTACAGACATGCTCATAACGATTTTCTTGGTAACGATACAGAAATAGTATTGCTGGGTTAAGTAGGTAGTGTGGACAGCATTAAATGCGATTCAGGTCAATATTTATTTTGTAAGATCCAGTCTTGTTTTCTCTCTCCCACAACAAATTACGAAGATCACTTCTGAGAAACTTATTTCTTGGGAAATAGCTGTTCCAAACAAACTGAGCCTCTATGGTTTCTTCAGTGATGCCCTCTTAAATTTATAATTTCTACAATGTAGAGTTGGATCAAGTTAGATCAATATTAAAGCAAGGGATCTAAGATATAGAAGAACAACCATTAACTTCCGCTTTTTCTCATTATAATACAAAATAATTGTTAGTAACCAAATCTTAGCCCCTAAGCCAGCTTCATATTTATATCAAATTACAGTCACTATTTTTTTTTTTTTTTTGAAAATCTTTTCTCTAGTCCAGTTTAATACCCTCCTACGGGTGTTGGAAGAGAAATATAGGAAAACCCTATAAGAAACCTGATGTTGTTCCTGTGGCTTGGGTATATAGAAACCATAACCCATGGCTATATTTTGTCTTTTGTATTCTCTGTTCTGTAAGGCCATTTGCCACCAGTTGATTACCCATTTTTTTACTTACATTTCTGGAACACTGTGATACTTTATATTTGCATTCTCTGTTAAACAACCAAGATAAATTTATTTTTCTAAAAGTAGCAAAACATTTTCTACATTGTGCATAAACTTCTCCCAGAAATGGTTGCCAAGAGTAATTGCTTTTAGGGGATTTTGCTTTGTCTATTTTATAGAATGCACTGTATTTTTATTGGTCAACGACTGAAATAAAATTCTGTTCTGTTCTGAAGTAGTGTGCCATTACATTCTTGTGGATTGGAATTAAATTTCCTTCACCAAAATGAGTGGACTTTTCTCTTGCTTATAGTTAATCTTCCTACCAAGACCATTCTCAAGGACATTAGAACTACTCAATGTTTTCATAATATCAACATGAAAAGGGTATATAGACAACATCCATTTGAAGTCAATCTTGCTGACTACATGGCTTTGTGGATATATTGTTCTTGGCATAATACACAAGTGATTTCTGGAACATCTTTTTTTTTCCCCAGTTCGCTCTATGATTCTGGGAATTCCAGAAGCTTTTTGATTCATGTATTTAGCAAATCTGAGTCTCCTTACTTTTTCAAGAACCGTCAAGATTGACTAGGTTCATCCATCTCCTACAAAATGACTATTACTAGCTCATAACTCAATTATTACATTGGAAAAAGTTCAACTACCTTTCTAAATAGCAATCAGTGCTAACAATCATTGCATCTGAAAACAAAGCAACATGTCAGAATAAAGGGCTGTTGTGCATGCAGATTTTAAAATTATTTCTGAAGTATTCTTGAAAGATGTTATAGAAAAAAGGCTAACAAGGATGTGTTAACCACATGGCTTCTACCTAAAGCAGCCTTAGAAGTATAATAAGTTTGGCAGAAGCCTAAATTAAATTTGGGATCCAATTTCAAACAGAATCTCAACCTCCAAAGTTAACAATAGATGGAGCTTGCCATTAAATCATCATATTTTAATTAAATTCTTTTCAGCTTGTGAGTTCTTAACCAGAGCTGGATGATAAATGCATTGTAATTTTAATAGGGTTATATTTTGTGCAAAATGCACATAGAGCAGTGACAAAAATATATGCTGCACCTTCTCAAAATACTGCATGTTATTGTGCTGATAACTACATAGTAGATTCGATGACATGGCAGCTTGCTGAAGAATATAAAGGCAATATTATTTGGTTTAGTTTTGAATTACAAAGGCTTGAGTAAAAGAACTTTTTGAAGATTCACACTAAACTAAGACAATCCTGAATTTAAGATACTTTACCCATCTTAAGGAAACTATACTGGAAAACCTGAATATAACACAAACAAAAATCATATGCAATTCTCAGTTTCTTTCTCTTGTTAAGATCAAGTTGGCAATTCCATCTGAAACCAATCCTGGAGATGTTATTCCCTAAAATAACCAGAGACTAATTGCTTAATAGAACTTTATACTTACATTAAGTATCTAGAATATCTAACCCACTGCTAAATTTATCTGTGAGGATCACAACATCATTTATAACCAGTTTGAACCAAAGATAATGAACTTTGGGGATGTGTTGTTATGTTGGCATTCTCGGTTGCATCTTCAGGAATGGTGATATAATATATTGGTAGGATTTAATTTTCATCATCCTCACCAGTAATGTCATATTCTCTAACCAATTATAGACATGGAAATATGAGACCAAAGAAGACTGATGAATTAAATGCCCTGGAATGTACGTGTCTCAGAGTCTTAAATGAAAAAGTAAATATTGTATTATTTGAATGCCATGACTTTTTGCAGTCAAAACAGAAATTTGTTTTTCAAAGACCACAATAAAACTTCTTCCCCAACAATTTCTGCTGTGCTGCCTCATTGTGGTAGTCGTGTTGGTGGTGTGAATATTCCTGGGTTCCTGGGAGGAATAAATGAAGAATGCAGGGAGTGCATGCAAAGATTATCCATTCTTACCAGGGTCATTAAGTTGCCCACTTAAAGCAAGCAGACAACAATATATTGGCAGCAGCAATATAGGAAAATGCTGAAGACAGATAATCACTTTAGTTACAATAATAAAGGCATCAACTCACACTGAGAAGGAGAAAGTAATGATAAATAATGAAATTGGGAGCCACTAGTTCAATAAAACATGGTCAGTTATATACTTTTTAAAAATAAATAACTAAACAAACAAGCAAACCACTCATGTATTTTTCCCCAAACAAACATGGATAGAAAATATACAATGACTGACAATAAATTAATAAGATTATTGTCCCTTGAGGACAGATGGCACTCAACATTCTACTCAGGAATAGCTCAGGAGAACTTAGGAACATGGAAGAATCAGGAACACGGAAAGCTCAACAGTGAAGATGAAATTAATCAACCAACTGTTGATTCATTTAGGTATCTTAGATATCAGAAAACTGAGAAGGACTGGAACTGGATACTTTTAACCAGAAGATCACACTGTTTACTATTCTTTTTTTTTATTGAAAATTTTTAGATTTTACAAAACAATACAATTCCCTTCCCCAACCCCCCCCAACCCTCCCCTACCCTCCCCCGACCTTCCCAGAGCTGAATACAGGCTTAATTTAAAAAATTTCAAAAAGTCTTGAAACAGATATAAACCATAAACAAGTCTAAATACCTTAATTAAACAAGTTGTAAAATAGTTAACAATAATATATGTATAAAAAACAAAAATACAAGGAAATACAAGAAAATAGGAAGAAAGAAAAAGAAAAGAAATAAAAAGAAAAAAGAAAAAAAGTCTATAAAATATCTTAAGTTTTAAATATAAGTTATTAAAAAGCTAAATAATATTTTTTCATATCCAACGTATATTGTATAAAGTCTATCCATTTTTTCCATACCAAAAAATACTTCTCTTGTGATTGATCTTTCAAGAAAGCCGAAATCTTTGCCATATCTGCCAAATAAGAAACTTTTAAAAACCACTCTTACATGGTAGGCAAAGATTCCTTCTTCCAACATTGCCCTACTAACAACCTTGCCGCTGTAATTAAATTTAACATCAATGTAATCTCTTTAGTATCACAATCAGAAACAATACCTAACAAAAACAATTGTGGGGTAAATTTTACTCTTCTTCTAAAAATTCTTTGAATATTCCACCATATCTTAATCCAAAAAGCTTTTATATTTTTACATGACCACCAAATATGATAATAAGTAGCATCCAAACATCCACATCTCCAACATTTAGGCTGTAAGTCAGGATACATACGAGACATTTTTTGTGGATCAAGGTGCCATCTATAAAACATTTTGTAAAAATTTTCCCTTAAATTTTGGGCTTGTGTAAATTTAACATTCCTCACCCAAATAATTTCCCAGGTATCTAACAGAACCGGTTCTTCAAAGTTTTGTGCCCATTTGACCATACATTCTTTAACTAATTCTGCTTCTGAATCCAATTCTACTAAACTGTTTACTATTCTTAATATGAAAAGGAAAGGAAAAGAAAGGCATTGTTTTCATATAACTTGAAGTATATGCAGAGGAAGAGGAGTTTGATGAGTTTTATAACCAAGTTGGCAAAACATGCAAGATAGAAATTGGCAGAACATGCAAGACAGAAATAGAATAATAGAGTTGGAAGGGACCTTGGAGGTCTTCTCATCCAACCCCTGCTTGAGCAGGTGAATCTATACCATTTCAGATAAATGGCTGTCCAGTCTCTTTCTGAAAGCTTCCAGGGATGGAGAACCCACAACTTCTGAGGACAAGCTATTCTATTGATTGAATACCCTTAGGAAATTTCTCCTTAGTTCTAGGTTGCTTCTGTCCTTGGTTAGTTTCCATTCATTGTTTCTTGTCTTATCTTTTGGTGCTTTGGAAAATAGTTTGACCCCCTCAGCTTTGTGGCAGCCCTTTAAATATTGGAACACTGTTATCATGTCACCCCTGGTCCTTCTTTTCATTAGAATAGACATACCGAATTCTTAAAACTGTTTTTTGTATGTTTTAGCCTCCAGCCCTCTAATCATTCTGGTGCCACTTTAGTTAGAACTAAAGTCAAGAAAACTGCCATTGACTAGCCCTTTGTAGAATAGACATGAAGACCTTGAAAAAGATACTCCAGTGCAAAAAGTTTTCCCCTTTGATAATTTGGAGGTGAAACTTGGGCTTTGAAGAAGCACGGTAGAAAGAATATTAATCCTTTTTAACATTGGTGTCGGAGAAAAGTGAAACTATCACATATAGCCAAAAACTAACAACAAATAGATCATTGAACAAATAAATTCAAAGTTATTACTCCAGGCACAAGTGGTCAGTCTCAAATTACCCTACATTAGCCACATTATGCTTCTGAATTTCTGGAAAAGTCTATAATTCTAGCAAAGATGGGAGAAAAGAAGAAGAGAACCAGAAACATGATAGATGGACTTGAGTACAGGGGTGATGGGTCCACCTGAAGAATCAAGTTGGCAGTAGACCCTCCTGGGGAAAGCCAATTTATGTGGTTGCTAAAGGTCAATACCTACTTGATGGCACATAATCAAACAATGAATCAGTATTGATTTAAATAATTTGCTAAGCAACAACCTGCTACTGAATCTTTGACAGCAATGGGAAAAAATGTTCTTTGCTGAACCTTGCTACTAAATTTTGCAAATATAAATAATAAAATAAATTTTCTAGGAAATTATTTTCATATTAAAAATGAGCTAGTAATTAAAAAAAATCATTGATTAACAGAAGACGCATAGGGAAAATGTTGCCTTCTATGACCATCAGTGATGCTCCAAGAAATGCAATTCTCAAGTAAAACAAATATTAAAATCATATGAAATACTTAATGAGAAGTGTCTAAAAAGATCAATAGCATTTTTCTCATTTTTTTCTACCCTATAAAAGTTTTAAAGTCTTTTCTTGCTACACTGAGAAGAATAGTTTCAGCTTAATTTACTTGATAATCTCCCATCGGTTTTCTGTTAGGGAATTGTGCAAAAAGCTTTTTCTGCAAGGATGAGAACAAATCAACAAAAGGACGTTTATATAAATGATTATTGGGATTTGCTTTCCATGGTTTACTGATAATATATAACTCCACTGTTGACAGGTTTTTCCTGCCGGAAGACTGATAATTCCATCTGGCTAGTTGTTTAAACAAAGGAAATGCCAAAAGAAAGAATCCTATATGTACATCCAAGAATTAAGCTATTATTTGCAATTGATTTTCTGACACTCACTGTGGCATGATGAATCACATAAAGGAATATCTTTAATAAAACTCTCTCTCTGTGTGTGTGTGTGTGTGTGTGTGTGTGTGTGTGTGTGTGTTTGTGTGTGTACCTTCAAGTCAGTGTTGACTCCTGTTGACAACCATTTGCAGTTTTCTTCCCAATGTTTTCAGAAGTTATTTGCCCTTGTGTCTTTTCTAGGGTTGAGGGAGAGAGACTGGTCTAAGGTCATCCAAATGACTTCATGCCTAAGGCTGAACTGGAGTGCCTGGCCTCCCAGTTATTAGTGTGAAGTCTTAACCACTACATCAAACTGGGTCTCAAAAATAATTATTATTATTGAATGTAAACATTAATACACATCCTGCCTTTAAACAATAGCACCTCCCTATCTCAGGGAAGGACTCGATAGGTGGATCAAAATGACAAATCTAGCTAAAAAATCTGGTTGAAAGTGCAACCAACAATAACAGTCCCAAAACATCTGGAGCACCACTTGAACACCAATGAAACAAACAAAAATAAAAGGACAAATTTATTTGGAACGGCTTACTTTTTATGACAACACATTTAACACCATCAAAGAACAACATCTGCTTATCCCAGGTCATTGGAAAAGACTCGATATGTGGATAAAGATGCCAAATCCAGTCTAAATATCTTGCTGACTGTGGGATCAACAACAACAACAACAACAACAACAATAATAATAATAATAATAATAATAATAATAATAATAATGCCTTGGCACCAGCACTGATTCCTGGAGACTGACTGGGCAAGTCCTTCCAATTTTCTTGGCATGGTTACAAAGTGGTTTGGCATAGTAGAGAAAAAGTGACTGGCTCAAAGTATCAAACTGGCTTTGTGCTTAAGGCAGGTCTAGAAGCCATAGTCTCCTGGTTTCTAGCCTGGTGCCTTAAACAGTACAGCAGCAAACTGGCTGTCAAAATAATAATGATACACTTGTATAAAAACTTGGGTGAGTGTGTGTGTATATCCACATAATATTTTTTAAATGTTCACTGATGCATCACATATAGCTTTCATTTATCACCCAGAATTTATATTTCAGTGGGATTTCAGATTATAAATGGGTAATTTGACAGGTGAAAAGTAAAATTGTCAAGAAAGCAAGAAGGATAGTGTCGCTAACTCAACAGCTGCTACATTCCAAAGGATCTCTTTGCCAAATTAAATCTTAGCTTGCACAGACTTTGAAAAATCTTGCTGTGTTCATATCAGTTTGTTTTCTGTATAGCTAAGGCATACTTTAATGCAAAACAACGGTGTCTGTTTTCTTTAGTTCTCGGCTAGATTACCGTGATGCTAATCATCTTTCCAAAACCTCTTTTATCATACAGATAAATACTTCTTCTAAAAATAGAACTGGACCATATGGATTACCTCATACTTAAACAAGTGATTTATAATCTGGAGAGATACTGTGCAAATTACTGAGTTATTTCTGGCACCAAAATGAAATAGGGTTGTGCCCTCTGTTTATTACTAAAAAGCTACTTGTATGTTTAGCATATGTAAGGAATTGTGTTCACAAGTGATTTTTTTAAAAAGAGCCTCTATTTCCTCTAGAGGAAAATAGAATTGCAGGTGGAAAATGTTTCTTTACATTCCATACTAGATTATATGAATAACTTTATTTTTATTTACCTCTTATTTCATATTGGAATGAATTGGATGGAAAAAGAACATCTATAAACAGGAAGGAGTACACATAAAAATGTAATTTTAAAGTGAACTATGAACTGAAGAAGAAACTGTGTTCAGATACTTCATTCCTTCTTGGTTATATTTATTTAAATTGGGGACAAATAATTTACATTTTGATGGATCAATTATTAGCATCATCCCAACATTTAATTCTGGCAATTAAATATATATATCTATATAGAAATCTAATAGGGGGTTAAAACTCAGAGATATTCTCCATACACACACACACACACACACAAACAAACACACACACACACACACACACACACACACATTAGAAGATTATCTCTGAGTTTTAACCCCCTCCTAGATTTCTCTCTGTCTAGCTGCAACTCTTTCAAGTAGAGCCCCAAATGAAGCAAACTGCAATATCTGCTTGACAGATAAGGACATAAAACACAATTTTCAGATAATATAAATGAATACTATGTGCTTTCATTATCCTTTTACTGCTGAGGAGAAGGAACAAAAAGTTATTGCCTTGTCTTAAGTTGCAACTGATCTAAAGAAGAAAAAAATCCTTCAGCCTCCCTGATGGAGATTGGACCTGAAATAACCTCACAAGTAAATTAAAGAACTGGAAATAAATACTACTTGCTGAAGAACTTTGAAAGCTAGTGTTGTGTCCTGAGCCTGCAAATGCAGGCTCGGGACGTTGCAAGGATTCCTGGGTTTTGCAAAAGCTGCCCGGGTCCAGACTGAGTGGCGCCAGCCTAGCATGCATGCGCAAGGCACGAAAAGTGCCTGAAGATGTTGCCATTATGTCCAGGGATCTGGGACGTATAAAAGGAGGCCTGCGTGCCTTTGCTCATTGTTGGAGTTTTGACTAAATGCACAATAAAGAGTTGTTTCCTAGAAATGCATCTTCCTCATTCACCATTGCTTTGAGGACTTAACAGCTAGTACCAAAAGAATTTCAGTAACTGTAGTTAATCACAAACTAGTCTTTTTTTATAATGATACTCATTAACCTTTCTCATATTTATTTTTGCTTGCCACCTTATCTGAGCAAATCTATTCCCATAGAGAATTTGTTCCATTTTGAGAGCTAGACTGATTTGTTAGCATCTGTTGTTTGTTTATACAATAGTCAAGCTAGCATTCATCTGGGTTTTCACTAACTGTGTGAGGATTAAGTATACAGACAACAGGGAAATAAAATGAATTGATAGCTGCAACACCACTGGTGTTCTTAATCTATATGTACATTTATCCAGCTGTATGAAAAATAAATAAATTCTGAGCATGACTTTTCTCATTGAGAGATCTCCTACCCTAACTCCTACCCCAGGAATCATGAGAGGTGAATTCTTCCATCTGTGGAAATAATTCACTCAAAAGTTCCAGAAAGTTGCAACATTTCAAAGAAAATGCTATTTTATTACAAGTTCAAATGGTTCACAGCTAAGCTGAGAATGAATAAATTCAGTTCCTGAATGCTATCAATATTGTGGGATTACAGAGATCCAAAGATGATTTGAGCCAGCACTAAGTCATTATAGAGAAGTATTCTAAAGTTAACCATTGCCTCTAGATGAAGATTCAAGATAATATTCATTGCATTAAATGAAAACAGAGCCAGTGCTTTTTTTCTAAAAAAAAAAAAAAGGTGCCAGAATTCACACATGTCATACCCTACAAGGTTCCATCCAAAAAAGGTGCCAGAACTCTGTTCTGGGCATTCTATGAGAAAAAAAACCCTGAACAGAGCTATGACTAAATTCAAACCACTAATTTTTCTCTACGGAAGGAAGGAAGGGAGGGAGGGAGGGAGGGAGGGAACCCAATATTGAGGTAGCCCAATAGCTATGGTTATTACTATTTCCTATTCTTTGAGAAACATCTCCTTCCCATCTGAAGCTACTGCTTGTGGATGAACGGATGTATCTGTATCTGAAGTATCTCATAGCATCTCTTCTTTGCTTTCTATTGCTGGCTCCTAGTATTGATTTGCTTGCCTCTTGGTGTTACCCCTGTTCTTTTTTGTATCTTTACTGTCTAATAAAGAAAAAAATGGAGCTGTAATGTTCTACTGTGTGAAAAATGCTAGGGGTTGGGAACTAATGCTGTATGGTACAGTACACCTAAATAATGTACAAAGGTTTGTGCTGATTTGATAGTGCTGAGAGAAAGTGTGAGAATGTCTACTTACGTAAGATGAAAATGCATCTTATAAATGATTTTTTGTCATAGTTGGTGATATTACAAATTCCTGTTGTTCAAAGTATTTTCACTTCTTCCTTAGGGCACTATGAATAAACTCTTCTTATTGTTTATTGTGTGGATGTAGAGGAAACTTTATTTGTAGAAAAAATATAGTTGTTTGTACACTGAAGACTATAATGCTACTTTCTTATTTTGTATTATCTTACTAAGCATAGAGCATGTGGATTTAACATATCCATGAGATTACTTTCCAGCATATTAAACCTTAATCATATTAAAGTTAAAACATTACAGATGCATTTGCTTAGTAGAATTAGTAGTGACCTCACAAGACTGTTGATTATATGTAACCAGGGTTTCCGTATTTCTGTTTCTGAATGATGACCCCATAATACATTATTCAACAAGTATTTCAAGTTCTTCCGCATAATTATTGGAGAGAGGAAAACTCATTTTGATAGATTTAATCCTACTAGAAATTATACTTGTAGAGTAGTAAAATATTTAATCATGCTATATGCCACATAATGACATTTAGAGTCATTCAGTAATTGAGTTTATAAAATTTCCTTAATTTAAAGGACAGTAGAATGCTTAAGTATTTAATCTCCTTAGGAATGATTCAACCTCTTAAAAGTTCCAAAAAGAAAATTGTATGCAAACATTAAGTTACTCAGCAATTCATAATTTACTTTGTATCATAAACTTAACAAATAAAAACAAATTAACTTGTCTTTAATCTTTGACATTGGTCTTAAATATTGTGAGTTCAACAGTCCTGGAAAGTTATGCATTAAATTTTAAATAATGTTCAAACTTTTTATAATTTCTGAATCTTTTAATTTAGTAGTTTATCTATTATATAACTCAACAAAACATGATTTCAGAAATCCATTTATTTGGGCATTGATAGAGTTTTTTGTTATTGTTGGGGAGGCTTATTTTTTTCCACTTAGTTGATTTATTTTAATATCTGAGATCATTTTCATTTTGGTCATGGCTTGAGTGGCTTTTCCTTTCCTTTTCCTTTCATTATATATTCCCTGGTTATCAGAATGTAAAAGAGAACAGTATTCATTTAAATAAACAACATTTTGAAGAAGATTTTGTTGCTAATTGTTCATGATATCCAGTGAAACACAATTTGAGCAATATTAAATCAAATATAAGAAATTGCAATATAGATACTATTCCAATTTCAAAATGCAAACCTGCTACTAATTCAAGAAGCCAAGTGGCCCTACTATTTATCATGGGGAAAAAAACTATTTTAGAAGTGGTAAAATAAATTGTGCTAGCAATATAAATTACATTCATAATAATATCAAAGCCTATAAAATAATCTCTCTGCTTTTGCTGGCAAAGATTATAACATTTATTGTTCAACAATATTAAAATGTTCCATGCTGTTTTAGCCACATATGAAGTTCCATTTTAAATAGTCCCTTGCCATCAAAATGTTGCCAACATTGCAACTATACCATTTTGGTACTGCTAGATTCATTGGAAAGGAATATATTATAAATTTCTCTGTCTCTTTAGCAATATTTCCCAATAAAAAGTATTAAAAACAAAATTAAAGGAATAAATTTTGAATACATCCAGGCCACTAGCTTCCTTACTCTAGCAAATCCAAGGACAGGCTTGAAATAAACTATTTCAGGAATTTGAATCAATAGCATATCTTGTTATGAGATTTCTATTTTAAAATATAAATCAAGTTCTGGTTCAACAAAACCATGATGAAAAATAACAGATCACTGAATATTAGTTTGATTATTTCAGGAAGTGAAACAGTAGCAAAAGACAATAAAAAGAATCATTTCTGCAAAATGTTAGTACATCTTGAACAATTCTGTTCATTAGATATATATCTTTTAATACTCCCTCAAGAATCTAATTATTTGACAAAAATATGTCCAGGTAGTACCTTAACCTATTTTTTTGTGACAAGGCATTTCATTTTGCCTAAAGTTATTAAAGATCACGTGGTCCCATTTATCATCCTGACTTTTAAGACACCCGTCCGTCCCCAATCTCCAGAGATGGCTCCACTCCTTTTGACACATTCCACTTCTCTCTTTCTCATTCCTCTTTCATTCATTTTTTTTATTAGAAATGTGTGAAGTTCAAAGATTGCAAGTCCAGACCAAGAAGAAGAAAGTAAGAAGTCATGGCTGCATATGAGACAGAAAATTCCATTCTGTTCCTCATCCCTAGCAGTAAAAGGATGATCAATGATCAATGAAGTAAATAAATAACACTTTGCTGTTCTTTTGTGATAAATCTGCCTGAGATAATTGTGTCCTTCTACCTAATAGGACAGTTGACCCTGGAGGATTGATAACCCTTTCTTCCTGTTACCAATATGCTCATTAAGAGTGACAATGAGAAAAAATTTAGGATTCTTGTAAATTATATATTTTTCAAGGATTATAGACATTTAGGATGTAGGGAATCCAGGAATCATATTTACTTTTGAGTCAGGTTTTTACAACTCCTTAGGTTTTTTTCAAAGATTGACTTTGGAAAATACCATCAGTATATCTGCTTTCAATGAATTCATACCATACATTTGTGGCTTTCAATTATGTCGAGAGAAATCTGCAAGATTTACATCTTTCAAAAATTAAGCAAGTATTCTTAAATACTTTCCCAAAGATTATAGCAAAATTGCTTTAAAATGTTTGAAGTGCAAAATACTTTGGTATGGTATAACTTTTGGTGGTGGTGGTTATTTTGGAAAACATCATATACATAAATACATTCATAATTGCTTTCTTGAATGGAAGAGGGCTTTTGTTCTTGCATGTATGGTCTAAAAATAATCAAAGCAATTGGCTTTTATGTTGTCAAGTTGAACCTGATCAGAGAATGTAAAGTCCAACTTTTGGGGAACTTTGAAAAATAAATTGGGCTTCTTTTTTCCAAGGGATCCTGGAGTTATTTTTGCATTTTTCTTCTATTTCCACTTGCTTATCACTTTTTTGTACCCTGAATTATTGAACTTAGAAGAGAAAGCTTGATTGCATTTAGTTTCTTCAATAGATATATATTTAAGCCTTGCCTTCACAGCAGTATTGCTACTGCTTTTAAATAAAAAGTGTTTATGAGAACACAATGAAAAGAAGCTATGTGTCATGACACATATTTAACATCTTTCTAACGAGAAGTTTGCTGAAAATTATAGACAATATACCATGTGGTAAGGTTTGACAGCAATGATTAATTAAACCTTTGTGTCTTGCATTATAACTATTTTAAATGTCATATAGTGATTAATTTAAAGTATATGGGTCACAACTGTCTTTTGCAATACAAAGGTACTAAATATAGCACAACTGCTCACCTGTTCAGCAAAATTAACCAAGCTGCTAATAAATGTGTTATTCTCTGTGTGAACCTCAAGAAGTATAATTTGCTTCTGACTCCAGTGATATTCTGAATTTTCTGTTTAAGCACAGTGATTTTCAAACATTAATCTTAAATCAACACATTCCGTATTGATGAATTGCTTCAGAAAAATGACCATCTGTTAGTATTCCCCAAATATTATGGAGAACTTGGGGACCATATTACAGGACCCTTTGTACCAAGAGTTAGGAGCTTATGTTGTGGTGTTGCTGAATAAAAATTGAAAATATGCTCTTCAATAATCTTCAACCATTTCAAATTGAGGAAAGATTGGCCTTTTGCCTCAGATGGATTTGGCTGTAATTACTGCTATTTTCATGAATTAATTCTTAGTAATTAAGAAGCAATGATTCAGAGTTCTCCAAACCACAGAATAAGAGCTTTATTTCTATAATTAATATAATGCAACATTTTACAACATATTCCTTCATCATTATATCAAGAAAATACAAAAAAGGCCTGGGATAATCTGAAGCCTATTTACAAAATTCCTGGATGAGGTTTTAGACCCCATTTTGGCTTCCTCTGTCTATTCTACAGGCTTTACAACTTTTCAGAAATTTTCAATAGAATCCCTTCTTCATAAATTCAGATTTGTGAAAAGTGAATAAAGGATGGTTAATTCTATTCTTAAAACACATAAAAATACACCTTTATGTGTATTTTAGTATTTGTGAGAAATATCCAACTATCTGAGGAAATAGAAAGGCAATCTGGATTCTCAGTTTCTTTAATTTGTCCAACCAATGATTACTTGTGAAGAAAGCTAGTTAATGATAGCAAATTCCTTTATTTTAAAAAGGCATGAAATAGTGATTGGCATTAATATTTATTTTAAACCATTTGCAAATGTTTGTAACATTTTATTATTGAAAATAGGAACCTAGTATTGAAGCTATACTGTTTTAATTAACTGTGAGATTAAAAATAACTATCCAAAACCATATATTCAGCACAAACCAGCAATTAAAATTTATCCCTCTACAATATTATTCTTTAAATCTATATATGTACTTGATTTTTTTCAGTTAATCTGTTTCAGGTATATTATATAGTAGACATGTTTCCTCTAGGTTCTTAATAATTCATAAATATATTATACAGGAACAAATGCAAAGCATTTCACAAAAAATACTGTGATCTGGTCTTCAGTCATCAATTATATTGAAGTTACCATCTATTGTGTATACATGGTTGCATTTTCCTGCTAAGCCACCATGCTGGTTCCACAAACTTTTTAAAATTGTTCATATGGCTTCATAGCTGCAAGAGAGTAATAGAGCAGAACTGTATACAAAGTGTAAATTTTTCCCCAAGACTTTTGCCATATTGAAAAATGTTTTTCATTTAATATAAAACTACATGTCAAAAACTACACTGAATATTATTTCCCCAGAGGTTAGTCTGTGCTTTGTCTGATATACCTGCTTCCATCAACATGAATATTTGCTCTCGTGTTGTTTTATCTAGTATTTTGTCAACCATCGTATTCAAGTTTTTAAATTACTGCCTCAACTTTATGGCCACTTGTATATTTGTTATTACTGGATTGTTGTTCCTGTCCTTGAAAGCATGTACAATTTAGTTTAATATTCTGTTGGTATTGTTTTGCTATGCACTCTTTGGCATTCTTCACAATTAGCAGGAGCTTCATTTTATATGCATAAACACTATTGCCACAGTTCAAAATTTTAACTGATTATTAAAATCACTTCTGTATGCCATGGACATTAACTTTTGTAATAATTGTGATGAAATGAAAATGATTAAGTTTTAAGGGTTGATTATTTTTATCATTAATGGACAATATTGACATTTGAGTGTGTTTATTTAAGACAGTGTAGAAGAATAGATATAATGTCTCACACACACATAGACATACATCCCTTTTCTATTATTTTTGCAAATGTCAAGACAGCAAACATATCCAGCATACCCTTCTCCTCCCATTTTCTCTGCAACAACACCCTATGAGATGAGTTGGGCTGACGGAGAATGACTGGTCAAGATGAGCCAGCTGGCTTTCATAGTTAAGACAACACTAGAAGTCACAGTCTCCTGGTTTCTATCCTTGTGCCTTAGCCACTAGACCAAATTGGCTTGTATATCCTTTAAACTGCCTATTCACGGCCATATATTTATATGCAATATATTAAGTTAATACTTATTTTAAATGGAAAGCTATAGGGTAGAAAACCTGAGACATAACTAGACAAAACCAGATGGTTCTTCAAGGCTTTTTGTTGCATTACATTGTCACTCTGAACCAAACCTACATATATCAATCACACCAGTTTTTGATTTCTCAGTCAAAATATTAAAATAATTCAAAGGAGGATTGTGTAGTTATAACACATGTTACTCTAGAATTTTTGCAGAAAAGCATTCATGGCTGAATACCAATGGATTTTCCATCTGCTATGCCAATAGCCTTAGTTTATAATGCTAGGAAATTCATATCCACTATCAATCATACTTAGCTAAAACTCACCTCACAAAATAAAACAAAATAGAAATCTCATTTGAAGAATGGCATATTTCTATTTTACAAATGAAATAAGCTTTCTTTGAAATAATAATAAAAAAATATTTTGAAGTGATGATTTTGGGAATTGAACTTAGTGAAGATACTAAGAACCCAAAGATCAAGTAGCCCTGTGAACAAACAAGCAGTTCCTCATAGAATTGGGTTCTAAAGTTTTTTAGGCCTTTGAATCAACAATAACATTTTGAGAATAGCTTGGTAGATGCTTTGCGGCCAATGAAGAGCCTTGAGCATAAAAGTCAAATGTGTACAGGAAATTATTCATCTGAGAAAACTAGTCATAGCACAAGCTATTGCTCCCAAACCACCCTGCAGGGAAGTCCAACATAGAAAAAGTTGCACTAATTGAATCATGAGAAATTCAATCAAAGTACAAACTACTGTGAATTAGCTAGCTCTGTCCAGAAAACATAGCTATTTTTATCAGAGCTGGTAAGAGATGCTTGTAGCACCAAGGATATGTTGATCTTCAGTGAGTGGAGTCACTGGATTACTGGATAATAAGATAAAAGTGATTCTGTATCCATACCCACACTGTATACTTAATTCTGTAAAGATAATTTGTCCACAACAAGTAAATTAGCCAGCGTTTGGATTCAAGGAAACATGGAAATGTAGGTTTTTTTGGGAATTCAACTTCAGCCTATTTGACTTTAGCATTGTTGCATCCACAATTCAGTTTATAACTGATGGCACTGCACTTCAGATCCCCTAAGGGTTGTAGTCAGCAGCTACAGTAGAAAAGACTGAAGTCTTATTGGGAGCTGGTTGGTGGGTTGCTGGCTGAAATCATAAGGCTGAGAAATAGGTCACTTGTCGGAGAAGGCTCTATGGGCTGACAATCAATTTTTCAAGATTCAGCAGAGGATAATGAAAAACTATTTGTGGAAAGAATAGAATAGCTAAGAAAAGATAGAACTGCCTTTCTGTTAACTTAGAGAACTTAAACTTCTAAAAAACAGAAAAAAAACCTCTTCCCCCCCCCCCAACAATTTTCCTTTTAAATCCTCAATGTCAGATTGCAAACTGGGTCTAACAACTTTGGACTTATTATGTAGAAGTGATATAAAACATAATGCCTTTACTTGCTTGGATATAATAGTGATATACATAACATTTTGTACTGATAATTTTCAAAAAGTTAAAAATGAAAAATAAAATATTGTTTCATGTTTTAAAAAATCTCATTAGAAAGACAGTAGATACTTTAAAAATAATGATGCCACTACCTAAAGCTATGCTAAAATCCTAGTTTTGATCACAGAAAACTATGGTGTTTTCTTCTCTCTGCTCTTCTGTTTGGAAATTCTATTTTCAATAATTCTATGAGTTTAATTGCTCATCTGCACTGTCCTACTTACCTATGTGTAAAAATGTCCTACTAACCATTTATTGAGGACATGAATGTGCAATGTTTTTAATCACAAACATCTTGATTACATATTTCAGGCATGGCTCAGACTCTACATGGCCATTTTATAAAAGTGAAAATGCTAGCATTTTATAACACTAGCACACCACTGCTTGTACAGGCAAGGCAGTGATGCTATGATGAACAGCTCAAGAATTTCATCCAGTGTGAATGATAATGTGGTAGGTGTTGCATCATCTGCTTGTGCCTGCTTGCCATCTTACATAATAATATCCTATATAAATTTAGTATATCAGTGCTAATTAGCTTACTCCAACACTTATCTGCACATTCCATCCAATACTCCTGGTGCAGTGACCGCTTCCTACCAGCATTCCCTTGCAACATTTATTGATTTGGGATGTTTCAGAGGTGAGGTGAAATTGACAAGAGCATCGCCTTGCTCCTGCAGCAGTCAAATGGACTATTTTTGGTGAGAAGAGTGATTGAAAATTTTCTAATTTTCTTGTTACTGGTGTGTTCAGGAAACCTATGCTCAGAAATAAACTAAGAGACATGATACTGTTCCAGACTATCTTTGCACCAGTAATCTATCACTTAGCAACCTGAAAGATGGCTTACATTTCTATCCCAATCACCAATCCACACTTGCTCCAGCCACATTTTAAGGATAGTTTATTATATTTTATGCTTCTCAGTGACTCTGGTGGCTGTCAATACTAGGTTGGCAAAGAAGCTAAGACTGGAAATGTTGTCATTGATGGCAGGAGAAGGGAGAAATGATTGTCTCCAACTGCTTTTCTTGCTATGAAAGGCAGAAGGAGGGGAGAGAAAAGAGAGGACAATGGATGGGAAATGGTTTCTTTGCTGTCCCTTACTCCAGTTCCATGGAATGATCACATGGATTGCTGGACAAAGAACGTCAGCGGTTACTTACGACTGTCTCTTTCCTCCTTCGGCTTCTTCTATAGAGAGAGCTTCTGTTCTGCTTTGTTGAAAATGGATAGGAAATGTGGTCCTCCATTTTTTAAGCTGGCAAACTGTTATTTCTGCGCTGGATAACAGCACTTTGATCTTCATCTGAAAGAGCCCAAAGATTAATGTTGAAGCTTTCTCAATAGAACAAGTGAATTGCTTTTAGCCAGAGCTGGTACTCTATCTTTTCCTGGTCATAGATTACTTAATGAGAGACACCAAAGCCTTATTATATTTCTATAGGAATTTTCATAATTTGATTCATGCCTGTAGATTAAGTATCCTGCTGAGATGATTGTTTAAACAATAAGAAAAAGGGGCTTCCTATGTTATATCAAATACAAGAGATATATTGCTTTATTTAATTAGTAGGCGGTTGTGTTGACTGATGCAATCAGTTATGAAAAAATATGAAAAGAAATTTTGGAAAGAATTTCTCTCTTTAAGAGACACCACAAAGCAGGTATCTCAGTGGTGTAGAGTGCACTATATGCACGCTTTTTCCAATTGATAACTGGTATTTACAATCCTGTCATCCTTTTGTGTTCAGCAAAATTCCAGAAGCTCACAGAGGGACTCTTACACTAATTATAGTAAACTATAATTGTTTATTATAGTCTAGCACAGGGGTCCCCAAGCCCCAGTCCATGGACCAGTACTGGTCCATGGCATGCCAGCAACTGGTCTGCAAAAACAAGGAAAGCCCCATCCATAGGATGCAGGCAGCACACAAAACCACACCCCCTCCAGTCTGCGGAAAAAAACACACCCCTCCAGTCTGTGGAAAAACCTCTCTCCATGTAACTGGTTCCTGGTGCCCAAAAGGTTGGGGACCTCTGGTCTAGTGGTTAAGGCACCAGATTAGAAACTGGGAAACCATAAGTTTTACTCCTGCCTTAGGTAGGAAAGCCGGCTGGGTGATTTTGAGCCAGTCACTCACACTCTCTCAGCCCAACTCACCTCACAGTGTTGTTGTTGTGGAGAAAATAGGAGGAAGAAGGAGCATTAGATATATTTGCTGACTTGAGTTGTTTGCAAAAATAATAAAGACGGGAAATAAATAAATAAAATCACCAAGTGCTCCCCTTTATTGCATGTCAGCCCAGGCTCTTTCTGTCCCTGTCAGCTGGGCTGCTTTGAGATACAGATTTAATGTTTTCAGAAATATGCTGATCTTGAAATCAGAAGTCACCTACTTGACAGATACCAGGTGCAGAGAACTTACAAGTCTACAATCTGTTGGGCAAATTGACGTGTAACTTACCCAGCTGTTCTAAGCACTTCTCTACAGTCACCCATCCTAGCCCATTACATGTTAAAGAGAATGGCTGGTGCTTGTTCTTCTTGTGGCAGGTGAGCGTTGATGAAAAAGATATACACAAATCTACTTCATTAACTTACCCCACATTAAAACTGAAAAAAACGGCAGCAATTATTGGAAATAAAGGTGGTACTAACTATGCTGGCTTGCTTTTCTGCCAGCTTACAGATAGCATAAAAAGTGCTTTATCTGGCCATCTGGTCATGCCCTACAGCTCCCGAGGCTTCAACTACTAAAGTGGAAATAAAAATAGCTGCCCTGGCAGACAAGCCATAGTTTTACATCTTCAGAACACCAGGTCCATTCTAATTCTGAGAAAAATGGTAGCTGAAATACACACACACACACACACACACACACACACACACACAGAGAAAATGAGGTTTTTTTCCAGAAAAAGACACAGAGTAAAAAAAAGAAGAGAAATAAAAATTTTACTCTGCTTTGTTTATGAAAGAGAACTTAATAATACTTTTAATGAATACAGTTGCTGCCCATATCAAATTTTTGTTTCTAGACTGGCACATTTATCTTTAAAAAACAAGTGAAAGAAAATTACTTTACAGTGTTGGCCTCTTTTCATCACTAATTGCACTGTATATACCTCTCTCTCTCTCTCTCTCTCTCTCTCTCTCTCTCTCTCTCTCTCTCTCTCACACACACACACACACACACACACACTCACACTCTTGTGTACAAGTATTGAAATAAAGCAATCCCAAGACAAAAATAAAGTTAATTACAAATAACCAAGAAACGTCAATATGTAGGAAAATAATATTTTTAAAATGTTGTATGAAGCACTGCCACAATAATGGGTCCACTGTTTCTTTGCGATTTTTTATTGGAAAGCAAAACCAGTAACCCACACCTTGGAGAGATGGTAGGGGCAAAGTTTGACAACTCTGGGAAATCATTTGGGAAGCTAATTTCCCTCTTCAGGCCCAGCTACTGAAAGTTTGCCTTAAAAGAAATAAACAAGACATTTGTTTTGCTGACAGCTATTTCCTGCTCATCCTGTCTCTAGAAAACATCTCCCCCCCCCCAACCTTAGCCAATTAAAAAAGGAAACTGTTTCCATTCACTTTTGTAGCCTCTGAATGAAGCAGGAGTTACTCATCCTTTCAGTGCAGGCCAAGGAAGTATGCAAAATTTATATCTATCACCAAGAAACAGATGTGAAAGTATCTGGATTCCTTTTTCTGTTCTCTAGTGAGTTGTGTGTTCATGAGAAAAAAGAGAGAGCATAAGAGCATGCATGACTAAGAGAATAAACAAAGACCATTCCTATCTTTTTAAATAGGAAATGTCGTATGACGTAAAGAATTATGCAGGCATCTTATTAGTTATCCTTGCTTCATTCCCCTGGGTTCTGCATTAATCAATCCATCCTTGGAATAATGCATGCAGTTTGGGGTGCTGTAATTTAGGAAGGAAATGGACAAACTGGATTGTGTCCAGTGGAGACTAGCCAAGATAATAAGAGACCTAGAAAGAGAGAGAGAGAGAAATGTGGAATGGATATATTTAGCTTGGAAATCTGAAGAGAAGCAAATTAGCCATCTTCAAATAGCTAAAGAACCATCATATTAAGACTGTTCCAGGAAATAGGACAAGAAAGAACAGGCTTAAATGACAAGGAAATCAGTTTTAGTTGGACATCCAAAAAAGTATCCTAAAGGTAATTGCTTTCAATGATAGATCCTACTTTCTTTTTTTGCTGAAGATACTTATTCAGAGCTGGAGAGCTATCTGTCAGTGTTCCTGACAGATTTTGAACTAGGCAGGATGTTGGAAAAGAGGTTCTCCAAAGTCCCTTTGTAGTCCTTACATATTATGACCCCACTAAAGTGCCTGAAGGCAGAACAAGAAGCAACGGGTGGAAACTAATTAAGGAGAGAACCAATCTAGAACTAAGGAGAAACTTCCTGACAGTTAGAACAATTAACCAGTGGAACAACCTGCCTCTAGAAGTGGTGAATGCTCCAACACTGGAAGTTTTTAAGAAGAAACTGGACAGCCATTTGTCCAAAATGGTGTAGGGTTTCCTCTCTGAGCAGGGGGTTGGACTCGATGACCTCCAAGATCCTTTCCAACATCATCATCATCATCATCATCATCATCATCATCATCATCATCATCATTATTATTATTATTATGGATCATCGCACAGTCAGCCAGATGTTCAGACTGGATTTGGCATTTTGTCTACCTATCGAGTCCTTACCCAGGACCTGGGATAGGCAGATGTGGATGTTTGATGGTATTACAGATATCGTCGCAGGATGGAAGCAGTTCCTAGTAAGGCCGCCTTTTGCAATTGACTAATAGCGAATTTGTCAATGCCAATGGTGTTCAAGTGGTGCTCCAGTTGTTTTGGGATTGCACCCAAGGAGCCTATGACTATTGGTACTACCCTTGCTTGCTTTTGCCACAGTCTTTCTATTTCTATTTGTAGGTCTTTGTATTTTGTTATCTTCTCCAGTTCTTTCTCTTCTATTCTGCTGTCTCCAGGCACTGCCACGTCCACTATCCAGACTTTTTTGTCTTTCTTATCGACAATTGTTAAGTCTGGGGTGTTATGTTGCAGGTGCTTGTCTGTTTGAATTCTGAAGTCCCAGAGCAGTTTAATTTTATCATTTTCTATGACTTTCTCTATTTTATGATCCCACCAGTTTTTGCTTACAGGCAAATGATATTTTTTGCAGATCTTCCAATGCACCATTGTTGCTACTTTGTCATGCCGCTGCTTGTAATCAGTCTGTGCAATCTTCTTGCAACAGCTTACCAAGTGGTCCACTGTTTCTTCAGCTTCTTTGCATAGGCGGCACTTACTGTCTGTTGCTGTCTTCTCAATTTTGACTTTGTATGCATTTGTCCTTAAGGCTTGGTCTTGTGCAGCCAGAATTAGTCCCTCGGTCTCTTTCTTCAATTTTCCTGCTCTTAGCCATTGCCAGGTCTTGTTATTATCTGCTTTCCCAGCTATTTTTTTTAATGTATTGGCCATGTAGTGCTTTGTCTTCCCATGCCTCTATTCTGTTCTTCATTGGTCTTTCTTGTAGGCCAGTTTGGTCTCTCCAGTAGTTAGTAAGCCTTCCTGATATACTAATTTCAGTGCATCTTCATCATTGTTCTTCAGATATTCTTCCAAAGCCATTTTTTCTTCTTCAACCATCTGATGTACTTGTAGCATTCCACGCCCACCTATTTGCCTTGGTAGATAAAGTCTATCAATGTCACTGCGTGGATGAAGGGCATGATTCATTGTCATTATTTTTCTGGTCTGCCTATCCATTGCTTTTAGTTCTGCTTGAGTCCAGTCCACTATTCCAGCTGTGTACCTAATGACTGGGATTGCCCAGGTGTTGATTGCCTTTATGGTATTTCCTCCATTGAGTTTGGACTTTAAGATCTTCTTCACTCTCTTGATGTATTCACCTCTAATCTTTTTCTTGACTTCAGTGTGCTTGATGTTGTCAGCTTGAAGGATACCCAAGTATTTGTAGTACTCTTCCTCATCCAGACTCTTAATGTTATTTTCGTGGGGCATCTTGATTCCTTCAGTTTTCACTATTTTTCCTTGTTTGATAGTAAGTGTGGCACATTTGTCCAAGCCAAACTCCATTACAATATCTTGGCTATATATACGGACAGTGTTGAGCAGCGATTCTATTTCAGATGATGTTTTTCCATACAGCTTCAGATCATCCATGTAAAGGAGGTGGGATAGTCTGGCAGATGTTTTTGATGTTTGATAGCCATGTCCTGAGTTATTCAGTATTGTTGACAGAGGAAACAGTGCAATAACAAATAGTAATGGTGATAATGAATCTCCTTGAAATATTCCTCTCTTGATATTAACCTCTCCCAGCCTCTCACCATTGATCTGCAACTGTGTCTTCCATTGTGCCATCGATCTTTGCACAAATTTTCTGATGTTTCTACTGACTCCTGTTATTTCTAGGCACTTTATTATCCAATCATGTGGCAGAGAGTCAAATGCCTTTTTGTAGTCAATCCATGCCACATTCAGGTTGGTCTTCCTTCTCTTGCAGTTTTCCAAGATCATTTTGTCTATTAGGAGTTGATCTTTTGTTCCTCTGCTATTGGGGCGGTTTCCTTTCTGCTCAGGTGGAAAGAGATTGTTTTCAACTAGATGCTGTTGTACTGCATCAGCTACCACACCAGTTAGTAATTTGAAAGTTGTTGGTAAGCAGGTAATTGGCCTGTAGTTGCCTGGTGTTGCCCCTTTTGCTGGATTTTTCATTATTAGGTAGGTTTTCCCAGTTGTTAGCCACTTTTCAATTTCTCCTCCTTGTAGTATATTGTTGAACTGCTTGGCAATGAGTGGGTGTATAACAGTTAGATGTTTCAACCAAAACCCATGCAGTTCATCTTCACCTGGTGCTGACCAATTTTTGATTTTCTTTGCTCTTTTTTCTACCATTTTTGTTGTTATTACTAGTTCTTTCATTTTAACTTCTGTTTTATTTGCCTCCACCTCTTTTAACCAAGCCGCATCCTTGTTGTATTTCTTTGGGTTATCCCTTATCTGCTTCCAAAACTGCACTGTTTCTTCCTTGTCAGGTACTGACTGATTCCTTGCAGTTTCTCCATTGACGGATTGGTAGAAACATTTCTGATTGGATTGAAATTGGAGGTTCTGCCTATAGTTTGCAATTCGAGCTTCATATCTACTGATTTTCCTGGCTATAGCTGTTATTTGTTGTTTTATTATTTCCAGTGCTTCCTTGATCTTCCTTGTTTCTAAGTGATATTTCTTGATTAGGTATTCTTTGGTCTTCTTGTTCTTCAGCTTCTTTTCTTTCATCTGTTCTAGCTTGCTTGCATGTGATCTTAACTTGCTGATCTTATTTTCTAGTCTAACCTTCCATTTTTCTGGTGCACTGTTTGTTTGTTTTTCTTCTTTGTTGATTTTGCATCCCAGGTATTCTGTTATAACTGCAGCTGTGCTGTACATTAGTTGGTTTGTTTCTTGCAGTGAATTGGTGCTTATATTTGATATTGCAGTATTTGCATTTTTTAATGCTTGTGCTAGCTGTTTCTTTGGAACAAGCTTCAATGCAGGTAGCCTTATTCTGTTGTTTTTGTGCTGTTCTAGATGCTCAGTTATTCTTTGTTTCAATTCTTTTATTTCTTTAGTTAGAGGGTTTTGTTCTTCCTGAGGAAGAGGTGCCTGGTTTCCAAATGAGAACAGTTGTATATCTCTGCTGGATTCCTTCATTGCCAACTCCCCCTGGTTTGCCTCTACATTCTGAATTACTTCTGGTAAGGCTTTGATTTCTTTGCCCTGGGTAAACCTTTGCAGTTCGTCCAATTCTGTTTCTGTGAATACTTTATTTCGTGTTATAAATCGGCGTTGATCTGCTAGTCTCTGTTCTGTTATTTCTGATTCTGGATGTTGTTCTTTCCAGAACTGGTGCATTCGTTTTAGATATCCTCTTCTTGTTGGACTTGATCTGTAGTAACAGATCATTATTTCTTTATTTTCCATCACTGTGTATCTGCGACGGGTAAACACCTTTTCTTCCAGTAGTTCTGCAGCTGCTGGCCCTGGTTGCTCAGCCAACAGTCCTGAGTCCTGTAACCCATTTTTCACCAGATATTATTATTATTATTATTATTATTATTATTATTATTATTATTATTATTAATTATTTAAATAGAGTATAGAGCATTGTATAGAATGGCATGATGGCTTAGCGGTTAAGATGGTAGGCTTTTTGGTTAGAAACCTGGCAGCCCATGTTCGAGATTTGAACACCACATGACAGGGTGAGCTCCCATCCCTTCCCTAGCTCCTGCTAACCTAGAAGTTCAAAAGTATGCAAAATGTGAGTAGATAAAGAGTACCACTTTGGTGGGAAAGTAACAAAGCTTTGTGATATTGTGCTGGTTGCGTCTCTGAATCCCTGATTGCTACAAGCATCGTATTACAGAAAATCATCTGTTATTTAAAAAAAAAGGGGGGGGGAATACATTAAAAACATGAACGAATGTTTCAATGTTGTGTTTCCTATAATTTAATTAATTAATTTAATATAGTTTTAAATTTATTAATAACTTGCAGGAATGTACACATAGAAAAATGGGATATGTACTGTATTGCTTTTATTTTGCTAAATCCTCAGTCTTCCCATTTTATTTTTGTAATATTTAAATGCTTTATTGGGAAATACTGTTTTAAAAAACTCTGGTTTGACTTTTGGTTTTACTCCAGCTAGAACTATTTACATGAACTTAAAGTCTTCTTTTATCTAGTTTATACCAGGGTCACTGCTGTGAGGTTTACTTGATTTCACAGTTAGTTAATTAATTTGCTCATTCTGAGCTTTTGCTGTCAATTCTGCTTTTGGAGAATACTACAGTTTTACCTAATATACTGCATCTGGAATAGTTATTACTCCACAGAATTGTTATTATGGAAAATTTAAAGGAAGAGGAAAATTGATAAAAGGATTCTGTGGTAGTTTTATAACTGAAAACAACCAATAGAGTAAATTGTAGGGGGAAAAGCTTTTAAAATATTGATGTGTACATATTCCCAGTGCCTACTGTTTCCCCACCATATTAGTTTAATTGCATTCAAATAATGTGAATGTCAGAATTAAACCATCTCCCTAATGAAAGTTAGTTATGTCATATATGATTTGAATTGTGTTCTGTTTGTTTGGAATGCTGCTTCTGGTATTTCAGTTGAAGTAGCTCTCTCGCTCTCAGTGGTTGGTAGGCACGGTTGATGTCACCGATTGGTTGGTGGAGAATCAGGCTTCGAGGACTTCTCTTTCTCTCCTAGACTTTGCTTGGGTTATAATTGTGGTCCCGGTTAGATTGTGTCCTTCTGAGTCCTCATGGAAAGACATGAGGGACAATCGGTTGTGTCTTTTGATAGCCAGCAAGTGCTCATGCAATCTGGTAGATAGTTTTTTTTTCCTGTTTGGCCCACATAGTTCTTTTCACAGCTGTTGCAATGGATTTGGTACAGTACATGACGCCTGATCTTTGATTTGTTTCTGTTGGTTTTGATAGGGTCTGTCTGAGAGTTGAGGCTGGTTTGTGAGCTACTGTGAGGTTGTATTGGCATAGTAGTCTTGCTGTCATCTCTGAAATGTTCTGTATGTAAGGGATTGTGATTTGTTTGGTTGTTGCTATTCCTGTTGTAATTGTTGTGTTGTTTGGAGCATTTGTGTTGTTTGTGTGTAGCGATCTCCGGATGAAGCCTCGTGGATATCTGTTTGTCTCAAAGACTCTGTATAAGCGTCTCTTTTCTGCTAATCTGGCTTCTGTGGGATTCTGCTCTTCTGAAAAGTGTTCTGACATAGCTTTGTTTATGGAATTTGGGGTGGTTGATGTGAAAGTTGAGGATTTGGTCTGGGGGTGTTGTCTTTCTGCATATGGATGTTAGAAGTTGGCCATTGGTGGTTCTGGTTACAAGGACACCCAGTTCATTGTTTTTGGTTTCTTTCGTGAATTGGATGTCTGTGAAGATGTTGATTTTTTTATATGTTTAGTCAATTTAGTAGCGCTTGATTATCACAAAGGCGTCATCCATGTAATGTACCCATAACTTGGGGTTTATTTGTGAGAGGATGATTTCTTTGATTCTTTGCTTGATGACTTCTGCAACCAGGACAGATATGGGGGATCCCATATCAATGGTTCTCAACCTTTCTAATGCCGCGACCCCATAATACAGTTCCCCATGTTGTGGTGACCCCCAACCACTTATACATCACCGGGTGCCAGGGGCGTGGCCAAAGAAAAGGGGGAAAAATGGCGGACAGCCTTGTTTGGTGACCCCCATGAAATAGTCGTTCGACCCAAATGGGGTACCGACCCATAGGTTGAAAACCACTGCCATAGATGATTCTTTCAGTTGTTCATAGACCTCACTATCAAATTTGAAGTAGCTGGTTAGGCATAGTAGGAGAAGTTCACGTGTTTTCTGTTGTGAGTGATCCTCTTGGTGGATGTGTCTTGTCTAGAAGTTCTCTGATTAGGTCGACTGCTAGTTTTAGGTCTATTGATATGAATAACGCGGTAACATTGAATATTATAGTTTTGACCTCGTCAATGTGAAGGAGTTTGAGTTTGTCCAGGAATTGTGTGGCATTGTTTATGGAGTATTGGGAATCACTGATGAAGTGTTTTAGGCATTTCCACATTTCTTTCTCAAGGTTATAAGTGGGTGTGCCAGGGAGTGAGATGATCAGTCTGAGTAGGGTGTTCTCTTTGTGCACTTTCGGAAGACCATTGAACTGTGCTATGTTTGAATCAGTTGCTTTCATTCTCTGGTATTCCTCTTTGGTTATTTGGTTTAGTTTCTGTAGATTTTTTTAGGGTTCTGTTGATCTTGTTGGTCAGTTTCATTGTTGGGTCTATGTTGGTGCATCTGTAGGTATTTGTGTCCTATAGGAATTGTTTGGCTTTCTGTATGTAGTCAGCCTTGTCTAGTATGACTGTCATTCAACCTTTGTCAGCTGGTAGGATGACGATGTTGTACTCCATTTTGAACAGACACATTGACATTGACCCTGCCTACCAACTACTCAGAGCAAGAGAGTTACTTCAACTGAAATACTGGAAGCAACATTCTAAACAAACTGAACACAATTCAAACCACACTGAAAATGTCCCCCGAATGGAGATGTATGTATGTATGTATGTATGTATGTATGTATGTATGTATGTGTGTGTATGTGTGTGTGTATATATACCCCCCGAAACCCAAAACAGTGACAATCCAGCAACATTGAGAAAGAAGGGGGATGGGACCAGCTTGTCCATCAATGGAAACAACAGAGTGTCAATCGGAACGCCCGAGAGAATACAGAGATAGAGAGCAGTGCGAATGGGGGGGGGAAGCAAATAAGTGTTGAACGTGATAGAAACTGTAAAAAAGATCACTGTGTTGATGGAGGGAGGGATACAAAGGAACCAGGCATACGTATTCAAAAAAGGAGGGCACACAAGGGCTTGTATGAGGAGGAAGGAGATATTCGAGGTACTCAATCTGATGCGGAGTCCGAGAACATTGATAATCGGGAGAAAGAGCAAATAGATGTCAGACAGAATGGCAACGACAGAAACGGAGATTATGCAGCCAAAGGGAGGGAAATGGAAAGCAAGGGATGGGGAGAAAGGTTGAGAGCGCGTCCCCATAGAATGAGGGATGACAATTGGGGAGTAAGTAAAGATCAGATGAAGGAGGAAGGTAGGAGACGCGAAGATGTGAAAAGAGAACAACTTAGAGATACGAACGACCAAAAAAGGTGGGGAAAGAACTTCCCTAATCCAAGACAGTGGAAGGTAGAAGGGAACAATGACACACCCACAAACAGTGGAAGCAAGAAAAGAGGAGTCATCAGTATGGAAGCCACAATTAAAACACAGTTAAATCAATTAGGACCTATGACAAGATCTAGGAGCCATGTGCAAATGATGGCTCACCTATAAAGGCACTCTCCCATAGGCCAGCATTAACCCTGACGATGTCAGAAGTATCTGACGAAAGCTTGGTGATCGGTGATGGTATTAAACTTTTATAGTTTATTATATTCCTGGTGTTCACATTTTTATTGGTAATTGACTGTGTGTGTGTGTGTGTGTGTGTGTGTGTGTGTGTGTGTGTTTTCTGAGGTTTTCGCGGGTGTTTGTATGTAGGTCTTTGGTTAATCAGAGCACAGCCAACCCTCCATCCAATCAGAGCACAGCCAAGCTCCTAACCAATCAGAACACACCTCCACCCAATCAGAACACAGCCAGGCTCTCACCCAATCAGTTCATACCCCCATTGGCAGTTAAAAGGAAGAAACAGCTATGATCACACATTGCTCATAGAAGCATGAAGCTGAAAACACCAGCCTGAAGATGACGAATGAGACTTCGTCGAAATGTCGCCAAGACACTTCCAATCTGATGTGGGAGAAAACCCGAATAACCAAAGACCTACATACAAACACCTGCGAAAACCTCAGAAAACAAATATTCTACCTCTACAGGGAGGAAATCCACCATCTAACCAGGACCTATGAAAAACTCGAAGTCCAAAGAGCTTGCATTTTATGTGACCTCACATTCCTACACAACTGCCAAGATCAAAATTTAATCCCCACAGGTTTCCAATTGAAATTCCACTCCAACTCTGCAGCCAACAAACGCATCCTGAAAAGAACAGAATTGGCCCTAATCAGAAATGAACGTCGCACAAAAATATTCCTCCTAGACAGAATCAACAAAGATCTCCTCACACTTCACCTCAAACTCAGCAACAAGATCCACCCTGCACTTTGGGACAAATCCAAACAACTTGCCGTTTGGAGAGCTGAAACACAGACCACCCTCAAGACAGATACACACACCAGCAAACTCCAAAGACTACAAGAACGCCAGAAACAAACCCCTCCTCCCTCACAGCCACACATGAAACAAACAGTACATAACACCTCAGATAGGATCCTCACCAAAGCTGAAACCAATGTCCTTTCCAAAGGATTCAACTTTGAAGTTGCTCCCAAACACATCCCCACTGAAACCATTATATGCGGAGTTGAAACCACCCTGACCAAAATCAACCCCGAAGACGCAAACGGAATCAGACTTGAAATCACCAACATCCTCTGCACCAACAAGCCACCCAAAAGCAACTTACCCAAAGAGGAACAGACAGCACTACTTAACCTGAAAGAAGACACCAGCATAATAATCCTACCAGCACAAATAAGGCAATGCCACGGTGGTTATGAACACATCTGACTACCAAACCAAATTAACCAACCTACTCCAAGACTCCACATACAAACCCCTAAATACAGATCCCACCACCTACCTGGAAAAAACCACCAGATCCAAAATAAAAGCCTCCCCCATTAGCGAAGAGATCCAGCAAAGAATCATTCCCAGAGAGAAATCATCCAGATGCCCCAAACTCTATGGTCTCCCCAAGATACACAAAGAAGGAACCCCACTCAGACCTATAGTCAGCTCCATAGGCTCACCTCTACAAAACCTAGCCAAATTTCTCGCCAAACAACTACAGCCCTATGCAGAATCCATCACCTCACACGTAAAAAACTCATTCCAGTTTATAGAGATCATAAAGAAACAAAACTTACAGCCCAGCGACCTACTAGTGAGCTTCGATGTCATATCCCTCTTCACCCAAGTGCCTATCAAAGAAGCCTTGACAGCTATTCAAAACAAATATAACCCCCCCAAACACATCTTAGATGTGACCAACCACTGCCTATCCAACACATACTTCATCTATAATGGACAAAAATACAAACAAACACAAGGAGCACCCATGGGATCACCCCTCTCACCTGTCATTGCAAACCTCTACATGGAACACTTTGAAACCCAAGCTCTAGAAAAATCGGATCACAAACCCAAACTCTGGCTCAGATACGTAGACGACACCTTCATAATCTGGCCACATGGGAAAGAAAAACTGGACAACTTCCTCACACACCTCAACAGCCTACACCCCAAAATACAGTTCACCATGGAAACAGAAACTAACAACCAACTTCCCTTCCTGGATGTCTTAGTCTACAAGAAATCCAATGGCTCCCTAGGACACACCATCTACCAGAAGAAAACACACACAAACCGCTATCTGCACGCTCTCTCACACCACCACCCAGCACAGATCAACTCTGTAGCCAAGACACTCATCTCCAGAACAAAACGCTTAGCTGACGAACAACACCTAAAAACCGAACTACACACTCTCACCAATGTACTAACATCCAATGGATTCCAAAGAAATAAGATTACAAACCTAATCCAAAAAGAAACCCCCACTAAAATCCAAGACAAAGAACAAGAAAACGGCAAAGCCCTCCTCCCATACATAAAAGGCACCACAGACAGAATCAGTAAGATCCTCCATAAACACAACATCAAAACAGCATTCTGCACAAACAGAAAAATATCCACCATCCTTAGAAACCCCAAAGATAAAATTGAATTAGAAAATCAAGGAGTATACGAAATCCCATGCACCACTTGTCCCACCACATACATCGGACAAACCAACAGAAGAATAAGTGCACGCATTGAAGAACATAAGAACTCAGTCAAAAAAGAGGAACCAACATCTTCCCTGGTCCAACACCTTAAAGCCACAGGACATGAAATTGACTTTAAAAATACCAGAACCATTGCCAAAAGTGAACATTTTAATAACAGAATAATCAGAGAAGCCATCGAGACAGAAAAACGCCCACACAGCATGAACAAGCGAGATGATACCTCCCGCCTACCAGCCATTTGGAAACCCGCCCTTATTGACAAACGACTCCCCAACACAAAAAATGATACCAGACCCACACTCACAAAAACCACACAGGATGTCACCACCACACATCCACGCAAAAAACAAACCCAAAGCCACACCGATGACGAGGCACGACCACAAACCAGAAGCCAGACCACAGCTGCATCATTAGCCACTTTAAACCCCTCCAATCCATACATGAAGCAAACTGACACCCTCCATGAAGAGGAGGCACGACCACGAACGCGAAGCCAAAAAATAGCAAGGCAGCCCAAAATCTTAAACCCCTCTGCAACTCAGACTAACCTGAGCACAACCAAACAGAACACTCCCCCAGCCAATCAGAGCACAGCCAAGCCCCTAACCATTCAGAACACACCTCCACCCAATCAGAACACAGCCAAGCTCCCACCCAATCAGTTCATACCCCCACTGGCAGTTAAAAGGAAGAAACAGCTAAGACCACACATTGCTGCTCAAAGCACGAAGCTGAAAACACCAGCCTGAAGATGACGAATGGGACTTCGTCGAAACGTCGCCAAGACACTTCCAATTTTACGCAGGAGAAAACCCGAACAACCAAAGACCTATATATATATATATATATATATATATATATATATATATATATATATATATATGGTGAGAAATAAAATGATCACCAGGGTAATAAAAACTATAAAATTTATTAAAAAGCGCCTAGCTTTCGCCGTCACCTGCCGGCATCCTCAGGGCTAGTGCGCCAGGGAGTGAGAGAGTCACTTTTATAGGTGCAGTGAAGTCTGCGCACGACTCCTCGACCTCGTCATCGGGCCTGAGTAGAGTGACTGCGCACGGCTGGTCTGTTCCTTTCTATTCATTTCAATTGCACGTTCATCTTCCTCCATCCTTCTTTCCCTCAACCTTGGGGTGGATGGGCAAATATCTTTGTGATTACAACAGTCTCTATGTTTTAGCTCTTTTCCCTCGGGGATAGGTGGCAATACACGTTTCATGTTTATTTTACAATCCTCCTTCGTTCCGTTGTTCTTCCTATGGCAACTTTTTCGTTTGATTTTGGTGTTTTTGCTTCTTATACGGATGTCATCTAAGTGATCTTGTAAGTCCTTTCGGGGTAATTGTGATTCACTAACGGTCTGGGGCTGGAGGGGAAGTCGTTCGATCGCGGAGGGGGGGGGACAGCGATTCTTCAATCGTCCCTGCATCTGGCCGCTTTACGCGCACCGCACCATACTCAGACGGTCCGGGGGGGCAGCGGCAGAGCCATGCCTTCGCTCTTCCCCCTGGGGTAAACACCATCCAGATGATCCCACAAGCCCCTCCCAGGTGGGTGCAGCTCATCGACGATCCGGAGCCAGAGGATAAGCCGTTCGGTCGTGGATGGATGGAGGGGCGGGGGGCGGACCATGGTGTGGTTGCTTGGGGTGTAGGTCTTTGGGGTGTGGGGGTCACTCCGGGGTCCAGATGGTTTATTGAACCGATTAATAAACTTGGCCGGGTACCCGTTATGTTTACACACCCGGAAGAGATAATTTCTCTCCTCTCTCTTAGCTCTGGCAGTGCTGCAATGCGACTCCACTCGCTTAAATAGGGTCCTGACACAGCTGACTTTATGGGCCATGGGGTGATTACTCTCAAAGTGTAACATCCTGTCTGTACATGTGGGTTTTCGGTATACCTTGGTAGTCAGACATCCGTCCACCTGGCGCTGCACTAACACATCTAAAAACGCTAGACTGCCCTGATGTTCCTCTTCCATGGTGAACTGGATGTCTGGGTATACTGAATTCAGGACGTTCATAAAGTCAGTCTTGTGCCGCTCCTTGATGACCACAAACGTGTCGTCCACATAGTGGGCCCAAAATTTTGGTTGGTATTGGGCCAACGCTATGTGTTCCAATCGCTGGAGCACCACCTTGCAATCACACTGGAGATCGGCGACCCCATGGGAGTTCCCTTAATCTGTTCGTATATCGTGCCCTGAAAGGTGAAATAAGTGTTAAGACAGACTCCCATTAATTTTATAAGGTCTTCCGTTCGAAGGGAGTCTTGATGTAATCCTTGGTCTCTCTGATTCAGTCGATCCCTTAAGACCGCAATGGCAAGTTCCTGCGGGATGGAAGTAAACAGGGAGACTACATCAAAGGAGACCATGGTTTCATCTCTTTCCACCTTCAGGGCCCTGATTTTGTCAAGGAACTCCTCTGCCGACCTCACAGTGATGTTGCTGTTATCTGTCAAGTGGCTGATGCGTGTGCTCAGCCACTTAGCGAGTTCATAGGTGGGTGTGCCTCTAAACGCGACAATGGGACGTAGGGGGACGTCAGGTTTATGCACTTTTGGTAAGCCATAAAATCTGGCAAGCGCTGAATCGCCAGAGTCGTGCGCAGACTTCACTGCACCTATAAAAGTGACTCTCTCACTCCCTGGCGCACTAGCCCTGAGGATGCCGGCAGGTGACAGCGAAAGCTAGGCGCTTTTTAATAAATTTTATAGTTTTTATTACCCTGGTGATCATTTTATTTCTTATCATGAACACTCCCAGGGTTCACGTTTTTAATTTTCTCAAACGCATATATATATATATATATATATATATATATATATATATATATATAGAGAGAGAGAGAGAGAGAGAGAGAGAGAGAGGGAGAGAGAGAGAGGGAGAGAGAGAGAGAATCATAACACTGAATCAGAGTCTACAATCTCAGGAGTTCAAAAGAATTTAATATGTATAATTTGGAGTAATAATGATTATGAAATAATTAAAACTATCCAGAGGACATGAAAAATGTTAAGTGGGTAGGTGGGGAAAAAAGAATTATCCAGCAGTGTATTATTAGGATTAATGAGGTGAAAATGAATAAAAGCAATAGCTGGGTGAAAAACTGGAATAACCGCTTCGTACTGTGTTTGCAGCTTTGGGACTCCAGCTGTTTCCAATGAAAGATTTGGAAGTCTGACATTTTTAGATGTTTTTTGGGCAAAAGAGTAAAGAGTAGGCAACTGAGAAAAAAAATCCAATTAGTTGGATGGAAAAAACTTGGAATCATTATAGTTAGCCACTCAGTCCAAATTTTTATTCAATCCATTAAGGTTTTGGATTCAGTTAATGTGTTATTTCTATTCAAACCTCATTGCTTGGCACTTTTTTTAAAAAAAATCTAGATACTAGAGTTACTCTGTTGATGCCATAAATCTAATGATAATTTTACCAAAAAGAGTAGGAGAAATTGATAGGCCATAAGGACTACCCGGCTTCAGAAGGCTTCTGATAATTAAAATTTCATCTTGGCATTGCATTCCTTGAACTAATTACTCATTAAATCTATCCCTCTTGAATTATACTTCCTACTAAACTCGACTAAAAACTCAACACTAAAATTAAATTAAATTAAATAGTTCTATTAAGCATCCAGGCTAAACATTTTAGATATAATTCCATATTATATCATTGGAACCCAAGGGACTAAGTTTTAGTTCATATTGATATAAACATAGCTGTACATAAGACCTAGTTAACTCCTATTTCCCCATTTTATGAGCTTTCTTGCCATAGTTGTTAAGTGAATCACTGCAGTTGTTAAGTTAGTAATATAATTTAAAAAATGAATCTTGGCTTCCCCATTGACTTGTCATAAGATCACAAAAGTAATTGTCATGGTTCTGACAGATGGAACTCTTCAAAGTAACTTCGAGGCATTGTTTACCTTAAAGAATTTTTAGTTTGAGTAGCATAATATTGGCACTGCATAATCGAAACTCAAAACTGAATTCCCCTCCCCTGAGCACATAGTATCAAAGCACAATTCCCTCCTCCAATTAACAGTCATAAATCACATTCCCCAATTAACTTGAAACATGGGCTTCCTCTCCATTTCTCCAGCTCATCAATTCCTTATCAGCTCTGGTTATAATAACCTTGTTTCTCACGCTTGGTGTGGTGTTGTTGTGCCTAGCTGGATCCCGTTCACATCCCCCCTCCCATCTAACTCTAACTCATCTAACTCTAAAAGCAAAAGGTAAAAGATGGCTACAATTTCATCTGTTGTCAATGCAAAAACATCCGATGTTAGCAGCATTGACAGTAATCACACGACCCAGCAAAATGCAAGCATCATAAAGGTGAACCAATTTCCAAGCAGCTGAATTTTGATCATGTGGCCATGAAGATGCTGCAGTGGTCTAAGTGTGAGAAAACAATCATAAGTCTATTTTTTCAGAGCCATTGTATGTTTAAACAGTCACTAAAAAAATGGTTGCAAGTCAAGGGCTACCTGTATTTAAGGCAATCCCTTAGAAAGGAAATTATAAAAAGTTTGGGCACAGAGCAGTTGATTTATTACACAATCAGATGCATTTTCTCAAGGATTCAATAAAAGTCAAGGTTTCCTATATTACATAAGGCTAATTAGCTATGTTTATGCCATTATTAAATGTATTTGTATACAAATTCTTATTTCAAAATCTCCAAACACTTTGTAAAAATACATGATTAAAACATAATAGAAAGATGATGTGCATGTAATAATAACAGAATAAAAAGGAAATCAATAAAACTAGATGTGAAACAAAACCGATAGATAGGGGGTGGTCAATAATAATAATACATTAATTTTAAAAGATGCTTCAGGCCTGTCGGTCTGGCACAATCTTTCCACGGGATATCCAGAAAAGGTTGTTCTTTATACTGTCATCAACCAGCCATATGCATGTCATGTCATGTATGAATTTGTCAGCCTGAGGTTATTTTATTTTGTTGCAAAAGGCTAACATAACTACCCACTGAAAGTTATTTAAGAGAGATGATTTGCGTAATTAGGCTGAGGAGGATTTAAAATCCTGGCAGGTTGGACATGCTCTAGATCAGAGGTCGTCAACCTTTTGGGCACCAGGGACTGGTTCCCTGGAGAAAGGTTTTTCCATGTACCTTGAGAGTGTGTGGTTTTGTGTGCTACCTGCATTCCATGGATGGGGCATTGCTTGTTTGTGTGGACCAGTTGCTGGCATGCCGCGACCCGGTACCGGTCCATGGACCAGGGGTTGGGGACCCCTGCTCTAGATTCCTTTTGCAAATCAAAGGAAAAGGACTTTTTCTAGTAGGGCATTTACCCTATGGAAATTAAGTTGGTGTGCAGAAACAAGTCTTAGTTCCAATTGATGGACTGTCTACTTATTTCTTGCAAAAGGAAAAGGGGATGGCAGAGGATGAGATGGTTAGATAGTGTCATTGATGCAGTGGACATGAATTTGGGTAGAGAGACAGTGGAGGACAAGAGTGGTCTGGTGTGGACTTCCGGTGGATCTGCGCGGGCGATGGCGGCTACTTTGTAGCTGTCCTCCTGGGTAAGTGTAATGAATCGCTATGAACAGCAGACATCAGCTGTTCAGTGGTTCAAAATCCCCCTCCTGGGCAAAGGAGGGGGAAGAGGGTTGTCTGAATAGTGGTAGAGCCACTTACGCACCCCCAATATTTTTTTGGGGGGTGTGAAAGGAGTGCTCCCACGGAGTTCAGACTGTCTCCGCTTCCCAGCTGCTTTTGTCCCTAGGGACAAAACAAGCCGTTGCAACCACCTCCGCATTTAAAGAGATCTGGTGAGTTTTTTTAGAAGCGGACAGAGTTGACTATAGGATTTAACTTTTGCTTTTTTGACTTTATATGGATTTTGTTTAAAGATTTATTTTTACGTTTATATTCCCTCTTTTTATTTTTTACTTTTTGCTGAAAGGGAAAGTAAAATGGCGATCGGCAGACTTTCCAGCGTTTTTTCTATTTTTTTAAGCATTTTTGGTGTTTCTTTTTTTCCCTTTCCTTTTTTCTTTTTTGTTTTTTTTTTATGATAGGAATGGAGTGTTAGTATTATTATTTTTGTTTAATTTTTGTGTTTTATATTTTGTACTTTTTGGTACTTTTAAAAAATGGAATGGATTTTTTCTATTTAATTATTATTATTTTTTCTTCTCCTCCTTTTTCTTTTTCTTTTTTGAACTCCTTTTTTTATTTTATCATAATGATCCCCTCTTGAAGGACTTTTTTTTTTTTGAATTTATGGAGCTAATTTTTTATTTTTCTTGCTTAATTCTTGCAATTTTTAAGAAGGAGTAAAGCTTTTTTTTAAGATGGCTCCAAAGCGTCCAGTAATCTCTACAGCTTCCAAGGTGACTTCTTCTTCGGTGTTATCATCAGGGCAACAATCTAAATTAATAGTTTCACCTTCTTCCTTGCCACAGTTAACAAGGACTTGAAGGACTTGCAAGATATGATGGGAGATGTTATACTTCAAATTAGGGGAGAAATGAAAGAGATTTTAGAGGAAAATAATAAGACTTTGAAGCAAGAATTAGTTTTGACTTTAAAAGGAGTTGCCTCTGTTCTTGAAAAGTTGAATTCCCGCGTAGAAGAGGTAGTAGAAAAAATGGAATTGATGGAGGAAAAATTTGAAAGTATGGAAAAAGAGATGAAAAACTTTCAAGATGAGATTCTTATGCTTCAATATAAACAAATGGAATATGCCTTAAGAATCAGAGGTTTACATGAGTCTGTGCAAGGAGATTTGAGAGAGATGGTGGCAAAGGACTTTGCTGTGATTCTGAATAGAGAAGAAGAGGAAATACTTAGTGGAATTGATCAGACATTTAGAGTTAACTCTGTGGTGGCAGAGCAAAAGAATTTGCCAAGAGATGTGGTAATTTACTTTGGGAAAAGATCCCTGCGCAATGAAATTATACAAGCCTTTTATAAGAAGAGGTTTCAAATTGCTTCACAAGATGTTATAATTTTAAAGGAGATCCCACCAAAAATTTTAAGAAGAAGAAAGGAGTTTGCTTTTTTAGCAGACGAACTTAAAAAGAGACACATTTTGTTTAGATGGGATGTTCCGACTGGAATGGTGGTGAGCTACCTGGGGATACGTTATAGTCTTAATACTGTTTCTAAAGCAAAAGATTTTTATACTTCGGTCCTGGGGGTATGCTCATCGTCACCTACCATGCTTAAAGCTTTGGAAGAAAAAAAGGCAGAATTGCAGTTTGAGGGGCCCCAACAAGTAGAGATGGAGGAGCAGAAGACAACCTGTGCAACATATAATTGTAAAGAAAAGGATCAACAGAAGAAGTTTAAGGAAGTTCCACAAGTATTGGTTTCTGAATCTGAGGGAGAAGTAGGATTTATAAATTCTTTGGAGCAACCTTTAATGCCAGAACTGCAGTCTGAAGAGTCTATATTAATTAAAAATTGGAGGCCTCAACAAGTAGAGATGGACGAGCAGAAGATAACCTATGCAATATATAACTGTAAAGAAAAGGATCAACAGAAGAAGCTCAAAGAAGTTCCACAAGAGATGAAAGACCAGAAGACAACTTGTCCAACATATAAACGTAAAGAAAAGGAGGTTGAGGAAGCTTCACAGGTATTGGTTCCTGAGACTTGTGTAACGTATAAATGTAAAGAAAAAGTAACATATAAACGTAAAGAGAAAGACCAACAGAAGAAGGAGGTTGAGGAAGCTTCACAGGTATTGGTTCCTGAGTTTGTGGGAGAACCAGGACTTACAAATTTTTTGGAGCGATCTTCAAGGGCAGATTTTAACGCATTTCTTTCGATGCTTATGGGCAAGAGAGACTGATAAGGATTGTGTTTATAGTTGACGTAACCGGTTATTGGACAGAAGATTATGGAGACTGAATGAAAATTTTAGATAAGAAGTTTAAGTTTAAGTAATAGGTTTGGAGTATATTATAATATCTTCAATGTTTGGGGTTTTTTTTAATTATTATTATTATTTTTAAGATGCAATTTGTTATTGGTAAAGATGTATATTACAATGTGTTTAAGATAGTATTTGTTATTGGTAAAGATTTAAATGCGTATAAGGGGATCTTAATGTTTTAAGTTTTAAGTTTTAAGTAATGTTCAAATTTGTGTCTTGGAGGGAGTATATAAAGAATGATGGAATATAAGTATGACATGAAAAGGTTTAGAGTATATTATAACGTGTTTAATGATTGGATTTTTTTAATTATTATTGTTATTATTATTATTTTTAAGAGAAGATAATTTGTTTAAAGTTTAAGTTTAAGTATTTAGCTTAAGTATTCAAAGAGTGTTTTGTTTCAATGGTATAATGAAGGTTTATATGTTTATTTTTTTGTTTTATGATAAAGAAAGAGGGAGAGATTAGATTTATATTGTACGTATAGATGTTCAAAGAAAGTAATGTTTAAATTTGTGTCTTGGAGGGAGTTTATACAGAATGATGAATAATATTATAAGTATGATGTTAGAAAATGTTTAGAGTATATTATAATGTGTTTAAGGACTGTAATTATTAAGTTTTTCTTTTCTTTTTTTTGAAAAATTTTAACTAAGCCTGTACTCAACTCTGGGAAGGTTGGGGGAGGGTTTGGGAGGTTTGGGGAGGGGGGGAGAGGGTATGGGAGGGTGGGGGGGTTTCGGGGAGGGGATTTGTTTTGTAAAATTTAAAAAAAAATCAATAAAAAAAAAGAGTGGTCTGGTGTGCTATAGTTGATGGGGTCACAATGAGTTGGACATGACTTAGCAACTGAACAGCAATAACTTGTTCAGCCAAATCCCTTCCTGGAATTTTGGATCCTTTCCAGACTGCTGGTAGAGATCCTTTCTGTCTTGTGGGGCCTTTGGGACTAATCCCTTGATGTTAATGAGTTTGAATAATTTGGTATCATCCACAGTCTTTGCTCTTATTTATTTTATAAAATAAATAAACAAATAAATAAATAAATAAATAAATTGGTCCAAATATTAGTCCAATGTGACTATTAGAAACCTGAAGAGGCAAGTTCAGTGTAACATAAACTAATAATATGTTTTAAAATGCTTAGTACAAGGAACTGACTGACCATACATATCATATATACAAACAAATAAGAAGTTCATCTGTATTGTCCTACTGTCACTGCATATCTCATTATTTGACAACAGTCCTAAATAACAAAAGAATTCTGTAGGAAATTTTTTAAAACTGATTGTCATGAACCTATTTTGCAGTGCATCCATGCATCTATAAGTCAAATGTGAAATTCCGTACATTTTTAAACTGGATTGATTTTGTGCATGGTAAAAATATTCTACTCTGATTAAGCATTTTGTATCCTGTATGAGATAGCCGAATACTGCTTCAAGGTGGCAGAGATTCCACCTATCTATTATTGCTATCCGAATGTTTGTAAAGAGCTTATCACATAAAATTATTCAAATGTTTTAAATTTGCTTTTGTAACTATGAATGTGCATCTCTGACAGCAGAACTCTTTGTGGCCTTGGGCTATGTGGAATTTGTCTCATTTGTTGAAATAGTTATCATTCCCTTCTAATAAACATGCTTGCTAAAACAGATCTCTACAATAGAAAAATCTGTTACAGAACTTTCTTATAATAAAGACACTGGAGTAATTTTTTTTAAAGCTTTAAAGAATGGGTTGTCAATTGTTTATGTATTGGTGTGAAACAAGCATTGCCATCTTGATGGGACACTGAGGTGCAGCCAAAGTTGAAACAAGCATCCAATTTTGATCAGTTTTGAATATAACTTGATGAAGTGACATGATAATAGGAGAAAAGTGCACCTGAATTAAGCTATCATTCAGAAGCACATGCTAACAAGAGAGAAAGAAACCTGTGCCTGTTGTGTGTTAATCAGTAGGAAAAAGCATCTTGATTGTTCTGTTTATCCATTAAAGATGTGTGTGATCACTACATGTCGTGGTATCTCACCTTCATGGGTAATTGCTAGAAGAAATACAATTATTAAATCTGAAATACAAAATAAGAAATTCAAGTTCCAATTAAAATTCTAAGGGAAAAAAATTAATGTCATTTCCTTAATTATTCTTTGCAATTTCCATTGTCTTAACAGTTTCTTTTATTCTGCTTCTAGGTTTTTGTAGTCTTTTTTTTTTTTCTATATTTATCCTTAACAACTTCCTTGATTTCATTCACTATCTTCTAGTTCATTATCAAAATGGTTCAAGATTTCCAAGCAATTCCTTATGTTCTCCTAAATTATATATTCAAGATATATATATATATGAATTAGGTAGACCAGAATACAAGTAGTCTTTGATTTATAAACAAAACTGGAACTGGAATTTTAGTTGATATGACTTTTTACAAAGTCATTATGTGACCATAATAAATGTTTTGTCTGCCACAAATCATCAATATATCTCTGTTTCTTTTGGGTAGTAAAAAATTATGCCAGAGACTGTCAACAAGTAAAACACGATATCTGGGAACATTTTGAAGAGTACATGCTCAGCTACTTCCCTTTCTTACTTAGCATCTCTTTCAAAGCCTTTGCACATACTAAAAAATATAGTAACAAAAGAGGGCTTTGGTTTTACAACAATCAAACACAATTAAAGAAATTCAGGAAACCCAAATCTAGCTATGAGCTAACTATTATATACCACCAATACTGACCCATCATTTCTGAAAAAAATAAAGAACCACAAATTTGGAAAAAGAAAACCTAGCAGTCATGCCTATACAAATACTGAGGCACAAAACTTAGATTTTATTTTACATTGAATTATGCAATAAAAGCTTTCTGAGAAGAAGTGGCAGAGGAGATGCCCAGATTAATGCTGGAAGAAAACATGATTCGAATTTTAAGATGTTACTTGAAATAGCTCATCCTTCAGCCTAGATAGTGGTGACACAGGTGGCAAAAAAGATCCAGTTGCCGTCCTTATTGCACTGGTGAATGGTGATAGCACTTATATATGACTTCACAGTCCTTTACAGCCCTCTCTAAATGGTTTACAGAGTCAGCATATTGCCCTCAACAGTCTGGATCCTCATTTTATGACCTCAGGATGGAAGGCTGAGGTAACTTGAGCCAGTGGGAATTGAACTGCTCGCAGCTGGCAGAATTAGCTTGCAATACTGCATTTTAACCCTGTGCCACCACAGCTCTTATCAGTGACCGTTTTTAAGGTGATTTGTTTTCTCTTAAGAAAGGAGGATCCAAAAATAGCTTGAAAAGTATCTGAAAAGAATTCTCAAGGTACTTGACAGATACAATTACCCAGATACATGCTTTGTTAGATGCTAGTTGATGAATTATGGTGGAGGTGGCTAGGGCTTTGACTGAAGAAGTCAACCGGGATCATTTTTGCTTTGTGACTCCTGAGGAAGCAGATAGGTCTCCCTGAGTGTCAAATCCACACTTTGCAACCCCTATCTCTTGTGTTTGATTCAAGGCCACTCAGAGGCCCTTCTTGTTTGGAAGAAGAGATGTTTTCTTCTCTGAAAAAGGGATAGTGTGCCTCCTATTGTCTAATCCGACTGTTTTGCACAATTTTACACAGTTTCTACATTCCATTTTTAAGGAAAGTGTAATGTAAGATAGCTGTACTGATAGAAATCAAGGTTGATTTCAGATGAAGAAAAAGTTGGTCTGAATTTCCTTGTTAAGCAAATGTTAGTTGAAGTTTTTAAGAAGAGACTGGACAGTCATTTGTCTGAAATGGTATAGGGTTTCCTGCCTGAGCAGGGGGTTGGACTAGATGACCTCCAAGGTCCCTCCCAACATTATTATTATTATTATTACTACTATAAATTAATAAAATGATATGAAGCAAATGTTGTATATTACATATTTTGATAATCTCATATAAAATGAGAAAGAAAAAAAAACTCTAGGCTAGGTTACAGAATTTTTTCTAGTAATATATTGGAGTGTTAATGTCTGAGACTATTTTTAAAAATATTGATTACTAACATTGATGCATAGCAGAATTACAAGTGCCTTAGGCAAGCAATTATCCACTTCCTTTTTATGCTAGTACAGAAAATAGCACATTTTCCCTGAAGTAACATAATTCCTGCAGAGAAAATTAAGTGCTACTACATTCACTAAACATCAAACAGAAATACCTGAATTCAAAAATCAGAAGTTGTGCAAACAGTATTCAGAACTGGCCAAAAAATGGGTAACCAAATTGCATTTCTAAATATGGAGAAACCAAAGCATTTAATATAAGGCTTTTGAAGTCAGGTAACAGTTACTACATCTTTCTAAAGGACAGAGGAAAGGAAATATTTTCATCAACTTGTTTCAGTTCATACTGTGTGGCAGCTATCTGAGATGCTGGATGTTACCAGGGCATGGATAGCAAATGATCAAGCTATCTGTGATGAAATGTAGAGAAGAGGTAGATCCCCAGGAGTGAGGGGATGCATTTCAGAGGAATAAGAAGCAATTATCATGTGTGAGAGAAAGAGGGTAAAGGGTTAAATGTATCATCAGCTTAGAGTCCTTACATTGCCACAAATGATCCAAGTCCAGCCCTCCTTGAATTCCTTTGACCAGCGGTGTCAAACTGAATTTCACTGAGGGCCACATCAGCATTGCGGTTGCCTGGTGTGTGTGTGTGTCTGTGTGTGTGATCAGAGTGGGTGCAGCCTACTGAGTGGGCGTGGATGGAGTGGGTGTGGGCTACTGGTGGGCACTGCCAGTTCTACATCATTCACATCAAGGATGCCTATGGGGGCCTGGGCAGGAGTGGGACAAATCTGAGGGTCTCTGGCAGAAGGGGGTGGGATCAGGGCAAGTGCCAAGGCATTGTCCACCAGGGCAAGTGCCAAGATGGCCACCACAAAATTGTACATTGGCTCCCAACTGGCCTGGGCCAGGGCCAAGGCAGCAGGGGCCGTTCCCTCTGTCAAGCCCCCAAGGGCTTGACATACACATGGGGACGAGGGAACATGATTGGCAACCCCCCAAACCACGAAGAAGCAGAGATACCAGCAGCCACAGCCAAGGACTACACCAGGCATGGCCCCGGGGCTGTGTGCCTTCCCGGCTCACTGCCCGGTGCCACCATGCCGGTCTGGACGGCTGCAAGCCCGCTTCCAGATTCTGCCCCCTCCGACCACTGGCTGCTGCCGGAGCGCGCCTACCAGCTGCTGCCGGGACGCGCCAACCTCCAGTGCGCCGAACCCCAGCTGACGCCGGCATGCTGGGGAAATGCCGGCGCACGAACACAGCAACCTAGCAAAACAGCACGTGACGAAGGAGCACGAAATGGACACACTCGGAGGACCTTACAGGCGTGCTCAGAATGGACTGGGGAGGAGGATTACTTACCGTACGGGTGGGATACCAGCTGGGGGAAGGTGGGTGGTGGGAATAACGCACAAGGGCCGGGCGGCCGAGCAGGGGAATGCGGAGGCGGGATAGCGTCGGTGAAAGGAAGGACACAGGGTGAGGGTGGAGCATTTATTGAGTTTAGGTGGATGTCGGTTTGAGACCAAGGGCGGGGAAACAGGGTGTGGCACACAGTTATAGAGCAGCGGAGAACTACCACTCTCAGTGCTGACTTCATTTCATCCACGAAATAAAGTAGTTGATGGGTTCGTTGTATACCGGCATTCCAGTGCATTCTTTCTCCTTGCGGACGACGGCAGATACTCCTGACAAGTAAGTCAGCACTCTCCCATACCTACTGCTTCTGTTCCCATTTCACGTGCTGTGAAGGGGAGACATGGCGGAAGGCACTCAGGGAGCGGCCCCGGTGGAGGGGGAGGCGGATACCGGCAGCGTCGTGGATGCCGGACCAGGCGGCGGAGCAACCCGTGGTGCGGCTGAAGCTGCTGCTGCCTGCTAAACAGGGGCCTGGAGTGGAAGAAACGGGGATTGCAAAGCCACCAGAGGAGTGGTGGCAAAGCCCCGTGGTGACGGGGGCGCAGGCTGAGCAGATTTTGACACCTAGGCCGAAACCCGCTCATATGGGGTGGCGAGAGAGGCGGGTTACGACCGAAGACGATGAGGACTGGAGCTATTCCACGGCTCCAGCCAGGATACTATGGACGTCCTGCGGAATCGGTTTGGGGAGGTGAGTTACAGACGTGGGTCTAGCACGTGGCAACAGGAGGAGGATTCCACGGTGCGCACCCCGTCGTCCCGGTTCTGGTTGAGCAGCCCAAGACTGCGGTTACCACCTCCAGCAAGGTGGGTCTCTGCCCACGGGCCTCCCGACGGGTGGCCCTTCGGGTCACACACAACCATCACACCAAGCAGGCCCTAGGAATGTGGCTAGAGATCCTGCAGTACAAGGGGGTGTGGGACCCCAAGGCACTGTGCATGGACATTTCAACATCATGCCAGGACAACCCCTAGGGTCGTGGGGTCCAGGGAATTTCTGGGGGGCCCTCCTATTCCAGTAACGTTCGATGACAACCCCGACCAACTAGCATTGTTCTTGGGACAGGCCATAAGCCATCTAGATCAGTACGCTCAGTTGTATACCCCCCAATGGGCCATGGTGGGCGCTGTTACTACTGCCCTGCGGTGAGAAGTGGCTGCATGGGCAGTTGACTTGTACAGCGACCACACTCGGGAGGTGGGGAATGCCGGATTATTCTTGGACGCCTTGCATGCAAGGTTCGAGGATCCCACCCGAGTGCAAAGGGCGGAAGCAGACCTCCTCGTGTTACAGCAGGAAAAGCGGCCAGCCATTGACTATGTGCGGGACTTCCATAGATTGGCTGGTCGACTGTATTCCTCATGGCCTGAGCGTCTACTCGTGCACTATTTCCGGGCTGGCCTCGACCACAAATTGCATCAAGCCTGTGTGTATCAGGGAGTTCCGAATAGGCTGCGGGATTGGTTTAAGGTAGTGGTCGAACTAGAGGTAGGCCTCAAGGGAGTGCAAAAAGGAGTGGGTGAGGTCTTTCGACCACGGCGTGCTAGCGATAGGCCACGAGAGGGGGCCCAGGAGGTCATACAACCATTAAAATGGACCATGAAATGCCAAAAGGCAATTGAGGCTTTAAAAGCCATGTTTGCAAAAGAACCGGTATTGCGCCATCCGGACCCGGGTATCCGGGTATCTCGTTCGTGGTACAAGTGGATGCCAGTGACGTGGCTGTGGGGGCAATGCTCCTGCAAAAGAATAAGACTGGAATGTTACAGCCCTGTGCTTATACGTCCCGAAAGTTTACGGCAGCGGAACGAAATTGGGTGATAGGGGAAAAAGAAGCCTTTGCTGTCTGGTGGGCTCTGACATCATGGCAACATTTGCTAGAAGGGGCCGAGTCGCCATTCGAAGTATGGACAGACCATAACAACCTAGAGGCTTTCCAAACCCCGATGCGCCTAGGACCTAAACATGTCCGTTGGGCTCAATATTTTGCTCGGTTCAAATTTGTGTTAAAGTACGTACCAGGGGGAAAAAACTTTCTGGCGCATGCATTATCGCGGATGCCACAATATCGCAGTAAACGGGAGGAGGTCATACAAGCATTGATACCTTATACTAGGCAGGAGATGGCTACTAGTATACATCAAAGGTCGAAAGACGATAAGTTAGAAGCTATGAGAGCTGCCATGCGGACAGATAAGTGGGCCCAGGAGCATTCAGGGTGGTTGTCCAAGCGAGATGGAATAGGCTGGAAAGGCGATAGAATGTATGTACCAGAGATCCTACGAAAAGTAGTCCTCCAGAGGGGTCATGATGCCAAGCAAGCAGGGCATTTTGGGTTCCTGAAAACCCTACATCTACTGCGACGACAGTTCTGGTGGCCTGGACTTAAAGGAGACGTAGAACGATATGTCCGTGACTATCATGTGTGTGCCAGTGCAAAACCCCGAACGGGGAAGCCCATGGGCTTATTGCAGATGGTGGCCGACCTGTCGCGGCCCTGGGAAGAAATCGCCATGGATTTCATCGTAGACTTACCTAACAAGCCAAGGCAGATTCATGTAACATGACAGATTCAACCTCTCCTGTTTTCTTTTCAGGGAGAGACATGGTAGAAGGGGCTGCATGTCAAGCCCCCAAGGGCTTGACATACACATGGGGACGAGGGAACACGATTGGCAACCCCCAAACCATGAAGAAGCAGAGATACCAGCAGCCACAGCCAAGGACTACACCAGGCATGGCCCCGGGGCTGTGTGCCTTCCCGGCTCGCTGCCCGGTGCCGCCATGCCGGTCTGGACGGCTGCAAGCCCGCTTCCAGATTCTGCCCCCTCCGACCACCGGCTGCTTCCAGAGCGCGCCTACCAGCTGCTGCCGAGGCGCACCGACCTCCAGCGCGCCGAACCCCAGCTGACGCCGGCATGCTGGGGAAATGCCGGCGCACGAACACAGCAACCTAGCAAAACAGCACGTGACGAAGGAGCACGAAATGGACACACTTGGAGGACCTTACAGGCGTGCTCAGAATGGACTGGGGAGGGGGAATACTTACCGGACGGGTGGGATACCAGCTGGGGGAAGGTGGGTGGTGGGAATAACGCACAAGGGCCAGGCGGCCGAGCAGGGGAATGCGGAGGCGGGATAGCGTCGGTGAAAGGAAGGACGCAGGGTGAGGGTGGAGCATTTATTGAGTTTAGGCGGATGTCGGTTTGGGACTGAGGGCGGGGAAACAGGGTGTGGCACACAGTTATAGAGCAGCGGAGAACTACCACTCTCAGTGCTGACTTCATTTCATCCACGAAATAAAGTAGTTGATGGGTTTGTTGTATACCGGCGTTCCAGTGCATTCTTTCTCCTTGCGGACGACACCCTCACTGTTTCCAGGATGGCTTCATCCAGCCCCCAGGCCTTGTGTTTGACATGTCTGCCTTTGATCTTTATCTACCACCAACTTAGGGCTGATCATTAGTTGAACAGACTCTTGTGTATAGGCTTCAATAAATCTTCTTTGCTGTAACTTAACATATGATCATGATCTTTTAAAGCTCAAATACTTTGGCCAACAAATGAGAGACATATTGGAAAAGACCTTGATGTTGGGAAAGATTGAAGGGAAAAGGAGAAGGGGACAGCAGAGGATGAGATGGTTTGATAGAGTCATCAGTGTAATGGGCATGAGTTGGGCAAACTCTGGGAGTCAGTGGAAGATGGTGGGGGAGGCTGATGTGCTGTGTTCCATGGGCTTGGGAAGAGTCAGACACGACTTAGTGACTGAACAACAATGTGATCCTTTGCGCCTGAGAGATAAAGTCTAAAAGTAGTCCTATTTATATATATGTAGTGCTACAGCTTTATTAAAAAGAGACTGAATACCATCACCTTGAGGATTCAAAGAACTTACAAATTGCATTTTCTTCTTGTCTGTGTTAAGTTTCTATATATTAGTCTCCCAATTCATTTTTCCAGCTAGCTCTCTCTCTCTCTCTCTCTCTCTCTCTCTCTCTCTCTCTCTCTCTCTCTCTCTCTCTCTATGTTCAAAATTGGGATAGTAACAGTATATTTTCCTTAAAACCTTTAGGAAGATGAGTACAGCTATTGTGTCTTTTAACATAAAGCACCAAAATGGATGCCACTTTTATATTATTCATTGCAACCTTTGCAGGAAATGAATAGCTATTTCCAGTAGCTAATAGACAAAAATGAGAGATCCGTGGGCCACAATGTACAGTAATAGTTACAGATGAGAATGGCAGCATCATTTCCTGATACCACCTTCATTGACAGATCCGGTCAAGCCAAATTTTCAATCAAATGAAAGTATGTATAACTCTTTTTGAACACAAAGCAAGTGGGCAATGGACATAAATCTTAAGGTTTTAGTCCTTCATTTTCAAATGTGGTTTAACAATTTTCACTGACTCTATCTGGGCTGTACAACAGACTGCAAGTTGTTTATTATATTATGATCTCAGCTTCTTCTTAGGAGCTGAAAGCAGAAGTGACCTTCTGGGAAGTTTTGCTGTAAGAAATAGACTCCAGCAGAGAGAAGGAGAAGGGAAAGACTTCCCTTGTCCCTTTCACTTTTCACCTGGACAGAAATAAGATGGCATCTCTTCAATTCTTTGTCCAGCATCTGCCTCCTGAGGCAAAAGTCACTTGGTATTTTTGAGTCCATCAGACTTTTGAAGATGGTAAGATAGGTTTGAGGAGCAGCATGCATTAAATATTTTTTTAAAGTATTTTTGGAACAAATTACAAAAGAGCACCAAGTATTTTTCAGTAATTTAAGGTAGAAAACATTTGGCTGGTTTTGCTACAATGAATAAATGCGACCATTCTACTTTCATTCCATTGTGCAACCATTCTACTTTCATTCCATTGTGCAGATAGTCCTTGATTCACAACCACAATTGGGACCAAAATTTCCACTGCAAACAAGGCAGTTGTTAAGTGCCCAATTTTATGACCTTTTTGGTCACGATTGTTAAGTGAATCACTGCTTTTGATAAGTGGATCACATGGCCATTAAGTGAATCCAACTATTGCCATTGACTTTGCTTGTTGGAAGCCAGCTTGGAAGATTGCAAATGGCCATCACACGACTCTGGGACTCTGCAATAACTGTAAATAGATGCCAGCTCTCAAGTACCCAAATTTTGATTACATGACCATGGGGATGCTGCAATGATTGTAAATGCGAGGACTGGTTGCAAGACACTTTTTTCCGTGCCTTTGTAACTTTGAATGGTTGCTAAACTAATGGATTTAAGTTGAGGACTACCTGTAATTAGATTCAACTGTCAAAATCACAAACCTAACTAGGTTAATTTACTTTTATATTCCAGACTGATATCATGTATAGCTTTAAGTATACTAGCAGCCTCTACTTATAAAGTAAGATTGATTATGGTAGTCCCAAATATGCTTTTTCATGAGGCAATTGAACTTTCTTGTTTTTCTTTGAAGATGTTTCACTTCTTATCCAACAAGCTTCTTCAGCTCTGACTGGAGGGTGGGGAATGGAAGTATTTAGACTCCGTGCAGACAGCTGGTCATTTGCATTCTTTGATAGATTCTTTGAGACCACCTGGAGGTTTATCTGTGTCATCAGGGTCACCTGAGTAGTGCAAATGGTCTTGGAACTGCTGAAAGGACTGTGTTGTAGACTGGAGATAAATAATGTCGTATACCCCCCCCCCTCTGTTGAGACAACTATGACCTGGATGACTGAGAATCTCCATAGACATTGATCATGGTACTTGTCATTGCAATGTGCTGAACTAAAGTGCTGATTTTTCTACTTGTTTTTATGCACTATATTAAAAAGAGTTTGGAAATACAATGGAAAGGATGAAAATTTAAATGTCATCTGTAGGAATTAAAGGCACTGAAATTAAGTGAGCTTTCCTTCCTGTTCTATATGTAGGGCCTGCTGTAAATTAATGCAGTAAAATGAAAGAGGCGTTCATACTGGGCCAGTGGCATTTATCCTTGGCTTTTAGAAACTGATGATTCAGACAAAGCTGACTCACCTGATCTTGCTATATTAAGCTACATCATTTGTTCCACTGGGATTGGACTTCTGCAGCAAACTCTGTATAAAGCTGTCTTTGAAAACAGCCAAGAAATAAGATTCTATCAAGGCCATACAGTGGGATTGTAACATTTCTTTCTTGCACTAATTACTGCCTACCACCTTTTTCCCCGGTGGAGTTATGGGAATATATACTTCCATCCAGACCTTTAAAGGACTTGAGAGTGAACCATTTATATCTTCCATGTGAATTTTCCTATCTTTTAACATCAGAAATACTGTAATATAATCCCATTGTGCATGTCTTAGTTTCTGATTGAGAGAATATAGAGAAGAGCTGATTCTGTATATGAAACTCATTAGCACAAGGATTTAAGTTTGATAATCAGTTTGGGAGCATCTAAAATGTTTCAGTTTTTAACTGATGGTGCTTTCTCTTTGGTTAATATTATATTCCTTGTTTCCTAATTTCTTAGTAGAAGTAAATGGCTTAGACATGGAGGGTTTCTGGACAGCCATTTCCCTGGAATGCTCCTGTTTGAGCAAGGGGTTGGACTAGAAGACCTCCAAAATCCCTTCTGACTTTGTTATCCTGTAATTCTGTCTATGGGGCAAGTTCTGTCAGAGAATATGTCTGTGTATCAACTGAATATTCCCAGTAACTGGGAGGAACAGGAATCTAATTAGTATTATTAATGGCTTTATTGAATATATCTTTAATTTATATTTATGCTGTTTGTCTGTACATATGTCAGTAGGTGGCATAGAGTAGAGTAGAGTAGAGTAGAGTAGAGTAGAGTAGAGTAGAGTAGAGTAGAGTAGAGTAGAGTATAGAGTAGAGTAGAGTAGAGTAGAATTCTCATAATTCTGTTCCCAAAACTGTATGGCTCATCCATGAAGTCTGAAAGTGATTAGGAAATATATTTTGATGGGGAAAATGGGAGAAATTCTATACAGCTGATATTAATTTCTTTATTAGATGTACATAACACTTCTCCTCCAGGAACTAAAGCCAGCATACTTAGCATTCTTCCTATTTGGATGTATAAAATAGCTCTGTGAAGTCAAGTATGTTGAAGAATAATAACTGGCCCAAAATCAATCAGTAAGTTTCTCTGGGTGAAAACAGATTAGAAATAGGGTCTCCCTATTTCTAGGCCAATGCACTGGTTCTCTGACTACCTACCAATCAGAAGACAAGTGATAATTCACAAACTAACTAATGACTAGGCAAAAATCTGAATGGAAAACTCCCTGGTTCAAATCTATCACTGTATCCAATCCACCTCAATTTAGATAATAATAATTATTGCCCTCAGTTCACTATTGCTTTGACCAGACTAGATTGGCAAGCCCTAGTTCTTCACTGTAGAGACCACCAGAGTAATCAATTCTGAATCAAGGGATCCGGTATATGATCTGCAGTCCCAATTTGGCTGAATACTGTATTTGAGTAAGTTTAATATGATGGTCCATCCAATAGGTGAAAATATATGGGTTGCAGGGAACAAACACAGGGTACATTCCATGTGCACATTAACTGCAGACAGAGAGAGCGCCAATGCTGAGCTTCCCACCAAATATACCTGCCAGCTTTTTGCTTACAGATGAATCTTGAGACATCTGAAGCCAGACCTCTCTCATGGACTGGATTGGACACCCAGCCATTATGGCTCTCAAGCAGGCAGAGGCTTGAACAGGATCTGATTAGACAGCCTTTGTCCAAGGAGGGTGGTAGGCTTTATAGGAGCAGTACTGACCATTTTTAGCCCGGTGACCTCTTAGACTTTGGAAATGCAATTTGCACATCTGTGTTTTCAGCCTGGAAGAGTCAGACGGATTCACCATGTCAGATGGATTCTGAGTCAGACTGTAATTTTCAGCTGGTATCCATCACAGTCATGGAGAAGTGTGCCTTCAAAAACCTAGGAAGTGTACAGAACAGACAAAGCAATGGCAAAAAGTCATGGGTATGGACCCTCTATTTTCCTTTTCTTGCAGCTATTGGCAGATCAATATTACATTGATTTTTAAGGATCAGAACTAAGTGTACAACCTGGAAATGAAAGATAATTATTTTCTCTATCTTTCCCTCGTTGAATTTAATGTGTTACTTTAACTCTTTGTCTTTCTCTTATTGAATGGAATACATAAAATTCTCCATAGATTATCTGCTTCTTATCTGCTTGTCTTGTATGGCATTAGACTCAAGTATTGTTGGTGACATCTTCCCCATAAAGTGTCAACCTCTGGTTACTCAATTGCCCATTAGCTTCTATATTATTTAATAAATTGTATTGATTGTTCAGTAATTGTACTTTTATTTTTGGACTTAAGAGCACATAAGCCTGTTTAATAGCCTATAATCTTAATAACGTGTAGCCTATGGAATGAAACTAATCACAATTATTCCAGGTATTTGAGACACTTTAAAGATTTAACAATTAAGACAATCAGAAAAGGGAAAAATCTGTCCCTTTGCTACTTATATTACCACCATTACATAATGTGCTGGTATAGATTTTACCTCTTTATCAGGCAACAGATGCATTGCTTCCCAACAGAAGGGGGGAGATGGAGAAAAACATCATTGGCCACAGTCTTTCAAAAATTATCAAATTAAAACTTTTAATATAAAATATGTGAAGCATTATGAAACATAATTAGAGAGTAGTCAGATTAATTTTTAGAAAAATTTAAATATAAATGGAATTTGGTTTTTTATTTTAACTGATCCCATTATTTTCTTTATTGCAACATTCCCATTTGCTATTCAAACAACAAGCCTAAGCCTAAGCCTCCCCAAAGTTGCATGGCTGAAGACCTAATGACTATTGAGGCCAACAAAATGAAAACCTACCTCTAAGACATTTTTTTTCTTTACTTTGTAAACATGACAGGGATCAGGTTTATAAAATCCTAGTCCTGAGAGAACTATTTCTGCCTTTAAACAAAGCCCCCTTAATCTTTTCAAGCTGAAAAGAATGATATATTACTCAGAGCAAGCAGGATGAAACCACAAAAAAGGGCATCAGAGACTCAGCCCATGCAATTTCCTAAGGCAGAGTTCATCAAGACATCAATTAACAATGTCACTAGGAAAAAAACATAGATGTTCTGTATAGGTAGTCCTAGTTAAGTGACCACAATTGGGACAGGCCACTGAAGTCATTAAGTGAAGTGGCCACTAAATGAAACCATAACTGTGCTTATAATTTTACTTCAACTTATCTTTGCTTTAAAGTCCTGCAAAGGTCATAAATACAAGGATCAGTCACAAAATTACTTTTTCATTATCACTGTAACTCCAAACTGTTGCTAAATGAGGCAGTCATTAAAAGGTTAACCTGTAACCAATTAAGGGTACTCACCTAATATTATTAATGTTGTACCACTCATTAACAAGAAGCAAAGGTTATTTCTAATGCCAATGCCATCTCTAAAATGTTTTTTCTCTTTAACAATGAAATGACTCTCCTTACATAATCAGAGCTTATTTGGTTTCATCTATACTGGAATAAAGTTTGTTTGTGTGCTATGCTGATTCCATGTGTGTTATGGTTCCAACATAAGAAATTCTTCATTGGATGTTCTTGCTTTGACAATGTGTTTGTAATAGCCTAAAGTCCTTTGAAACATCCTAAGTAAACCAAAAGACTTAGCAGCCCCAGAAGAAAAAAAACTACAAGTAAGCAGTGGGATACCACAAGGTTCCGTCTTGGGCCCAGTACTCTTCAATATCTTCATAAATGACTTAGACAAGGGAATTGAAGGGGAATTGTCAGGAGTAGCCAACACCCAGAAAACAACTCAGGATCCCAATAGATCTTGCCAACAATGGGCCCTATCCAACAAAATGAGTGTCAATGTGGAGAGAAGCCAAGTCTTACACTTAGGAAGGAAAAACCACAGAAACAAATACAGACTGGGCGAGACTTGGTTTGGAGGCAGTAACTGTGAGAGGAACCTTGGAGTCCTGCTGGACGATCACTTAACTATGAGCCAGCAGTGTGCAGCAGCAACCAAAAAAGCTAATACAATCCAGGGTTGTATAAACAGAGGCATAGAATCAAGATCACATAAAGTACTAGTACCACTTTATAAAGCCCTAGTAAGACCACACCTCAAATACTGCACCCAATTTTGGTCACCATATCACAAAAAAGAGGTTGAGAGTCTGGAAAAAATTCAGAGAAGAGCAACTAAGGTGATCAAAGGCCTGGAGATGAAAATGTACGAAGAGTGGCTGCGGAACTTGGGTTTGGCCAGTTTAAAGAAAAGAAGAAATAGGGGAGACATGATAACAGTATTCCATTATCTGAGGGGCTGCCACAAAGAAGAGGGGTTCAGGTTGTTCACCAAAGGACCAGAGGGAAGTGTTGCGTCCTTGGCGGGAAAACAGACACGAGAAGCAGCTGGAGTTCTCAGTTTCTTTTATTCAGCGTTCAGCTTACAGGAAGATGGCTTCAGCCTCGCCCAAACGCCTCGCAGCCTCTTATATAGGCAACTCCCGGGTAAATGGGTTACTTTTCCCGCGCCAGCACCCGCGCATGCGCACGGCGCTGGCGACAGCCTGTCTGGTCCCGGGCAGCTTTGCACCTGCCCGGGACTGCCTGCAAACGCCCGAGCCGTTTGCAAAGGCTCGGGACATAACACCCCTTTCCCCCGGGCTAAAACTACTACCAACATACAACATTTATTTTATATGACATTTTGCTCCCCAGTGCTCCCACTGTTTACTGGCCTTTGCCTTGCCAGCAATGTTATGTAGTCTTCTAGGTACTTAGGAGATTTCTTTGCTCTCTGTGACCTTCTTAGCTGTGGGTTACTGGCATAAGTCCCCTGACTGGAGGGAGGCGTGAGCCTGTTCTCTCTATTGTGCCCTGGTGTCTTCCAAGGACTGTGCCCCGATGCCTGGCCTGCTTGCTTGCCCACCGGGCTCGTCAGGCCAGGGCTTCTGTTACTTTGTGACCTGGTTGACCTACCTAGCTGTAGACCCTCAGGCCCCTTGAAGTGATAGCCGCTGCTGGGCGTCTCTGTAGAACCTCCTAGGTCAGTCCAAGACCTGTCAGGAGGCTGTCCATTCCCTGAACCCCATTCTGTGCTCGGGCTCGTGTGGGTTTCTGTACTTTCCCAAAACTCAGGTGTTCCCTGATTTGTGCTAGGGTTGTTGTAGTCGGGACTTGGTTCCTCGACTAGCTCTGTGTATGTTTGACCCCCTGTAGGATTTGGGGTAAGGTCAGGCCAACTTTGGGGATTGTGTGCCAGCTCTCTTGCGGGGAATGATTTGTTGGGATGCCCCCGGGTATCCTCCGTGACTGGAGTGCTGTGTGACGTGTGTGGAACGTGAGTATGCCCCCGGGGTGACTCCCTGGCTGGAGTAGGCGTGAGTGCCTGTTGTGTGGGTAAGCTCCATGACTTCCTTTTCGGAGCAATTGCGGAATCTTGGGACGGCCGTTTGTGGCTCCCTCAGTGGAGATGGGCAGTAACTCTTGCCCTTCCCTTTGCTCCAAAGGGTCCCCCTCCCCCCCTGGAAAAGACCCAGGAGTTTCAGCAGAAAAGTCCCGCCTAGAGCGGAGTTGGTCGATGTGCCGACGCAGGACACGACCGTTGTCCAGGGCAACCTCGTAGGAGAGAGGACCTGTGATCCTGGACACAGAAGCGGGGACCCATGTATGACCAGGCCCGTAATTGCGAGCCCAAACCGGGGCACCCACAAGTAGTCGTCTAGGTGCCCTAGGATGTGAGGTAGATGAAGGCAGTCTGTCCGGATGAAACCGGTCAAGTCTAGTAGTAAGTTGGCGCCCCCAACGAAGTTCAGCTGGACTTCTCCCTGTAGAAGTGGACGGTGTGGTGCGATAAGAAAGGAGAAAGTCAGCCAACCTGTGATGCCAGTCCCCGTAGGTGAGTCTCTTCAAGGCGTCCTTTGCGATGCGCACCATGCGTTCCGCCATACCGTTGGTGGACGGGTGAAAAGGCGCAGACGTGGCATGACGAATCAGGTTTGCCTGTAAGAAAGCTTGGAATTCGGAGGAGGTGAATTGAGGGCCGTTGTCGGACACAATGACATCTGGCAGCCCGTGTGCAGCAAAAATCCCCCTCAGTACCTGAATAGTCTTTGCAGTGGTGGTGGATGAGACAGGCACAACCTCAAGCCATTTTGAATGGCTGTCAACAAGGACCAAGAAGAACTGGCCCTGAAAGGGCCCAGCGTAGTCAATGTGCACCCTAGACCATGGGGACTGTGTTTCCTCCCATCTATGCACAGGAGCTTGGGGCATCTCTGGGCGAGATCGTTGGCAGAGGTGGCATGCGTGCACCTTAGCCTCAATATCTTTGTCTAAAGCAGGCCACCACAAGTGGCTTCGTGCAAGAGCCTTCATACGGACAATGCCAGGATGACCCTCGTGGAGGGATTCTAAGACCCTAGTCCTCATTGAGGTGGGAATGACAACTCTGTTTCCCCAAAGCTAGGGCAGTGCTCAGGCCACCCGGACAGGACCCAGGAGCGGACACGTGAAAGTGTGTGATCTGTACCTGTTTCAGCGGTAACATCCCTGGCACTAAGAGGGAGCTCGGGCAAGGCTTGGATTGATAGAATGTTGACAGCTGGCGCGGGGTCAGCTTCTACTACTGGCAGAGGCAACCTACTGAGGCCATCAGCATGGCCCATTTCTTTCCCAGGCTTGTGGAGTAATGAAAAATCATATGCAGACAAGAAAAATAGACCACCTAAGCATTCTAGGGGAAATGATGTGGGGAGTCTGCTTACGTGTGGTAAACAGTCCCAGCAGAGGCTTATGGTCAGTGAAGACCGTGAAATGCCTGCCATATAGAAAATCGTGGAATTTTTTAATTCCAGCAACAACAGCCAGAGCCTCCCTGTCTATCTGAGCGTAGTTGCGCTCGGCAGAAGACAGTGTTCTGGAGTAGTATGCAATAGGAACCTGAGTTCCATCAGACCTGAGGTGACTCAGGACAGCTCCAACCCCGTAGGGGATGCATCACAAGCGATGCACACAGGAAGAGACTCGTTGAAATGTGCAAGAACACTGTTAGAAGTGAGCAAGGCCTTGACTTCTTTAAAGCAAGCCTCATGTGCTTGTGACCACAGCCACACAGCTTGTTTGTCTAGTAGCCTGTGAAGAGGCTCAGCTACACTAGCTTTATGTGGAAGAAAAGAATTGTAGAAATTCAGGAGGCCTAGGAAGGCCTGAAGTTCGGCCTTAGACTTTGGCCTGGGTGCTTGTAAAATAGCAGTTAGTTTGGATTCAGCAGGATGAATCCCAGCAGCATCAATTTTGAATCCCAGAAATTCAGTAGAAGGCACCCCGATCTTGCATTTGTCTTTTCTGAGCTTGAGGCCTGATTCCCTGAATCTTAACAGGACAGCCCTAAGTCTTTCAGCTAGAATGTGTGTGGAGTCTCCTGCAATCAAGACATCGTCAAAGTAGGGGCAGACCCCTGGTATACCTCGTAGTGTGTTTTCCATTACGCTTTGGAAAATCCCAGGAGCGACATTTACTCCAAACTGTAGCCTTTTTACTTTAAAGGCTCCCCTGTGGGTCACAATGGTCTGAGCTATGGCAGCATCATCATCAACAGGCAGCTGTTGATATGCTTGAGCTAGGTCAAGCTTTGCAAAAACACGCCCCCCCTTGAGAGAGGCCAGGATGTGACTGACCACAGGAACAGGATAGGCATGTTGCTGCAATGCCTTATTGAGTGTGCATTTGTAATCAGCACAAATGCGAATGTCCCCATTTGCCTTTAGAGGCGTGACAATGGGGGTCTCCCACGGGCTGGAATCAACAGGTTCTAGGATTCCCTGTTGGATTAGTTTGTCTAGTTCAGTGTCAATCTTACTTTTTAAAGCAAAAGGGACCCTTCTTGCTTTAATCCTAATGGGAGTGACAGTGGGGTCTATCTTTAAGGACACAGGTGGTCCTTTGAATGTGCCCAGCTGGGGGCTGAAAACATCTGCAAATTCTTTGCAGACTTCCTGTAGGTCGAGTGTTTGTAAGCTGTTGAGTCCTGTGACGTGTATCCCCAGGGCCTCAAACCAATCGAGTCCTATGAGACTCGTTCGTTCACCCCCTACTACTAATAAGTCTAGTGGACCTTCAAAACTCTTGTATTGCACGTTAAGGGTGGCCTCCCCCTTAACACACACTCTTGCGTTCTGAAAATCTGTTAATACAATATCAGAAGGCCTTAACTTGGCCTTAGACCCACTACTGGAACAAATCTTCCTAAATGTATGCAATGAAATGATGGACAGGGCAGACCCTGTGTCTAGTTCCATAGATAATGGAACCCCTTGTAGCTTCACGTTGAGTGACAGCTTTTTCTTCATGGGCTTGTGTGTGCCTGTTCTACAGATGCTTCTTCGCGAAGCGCAAAACCCTACCCTATTCTGGCTGGGGAATCTGGTACCTTTCAGGCGTTCTTCTTGGGGTTGTGCCTTTCGTCGGCTCAGACACACAGCTGCAATATGCCCTTGTTTGCCGCATGCCCGGCAGGTAGCGGAGCGGAACTTGCAGTCGGTTCTCCTGTGGCGACCTCCACAGCCGATGCACTTGAGCAGAGCCGAAGAGCTTCCCTTCTGGTTCTCTTCCTTCGCGGGGTGTAGACGGTCGACTTCCTCGTCCGGATCCTCCTCGGAGTTTCGTCGGACGTCTTCCTGGTGCACGGACGCACCCTCTGCACTGTTTCTGATCGGCCGCATGTTTTTGATGGCGCCGCCTGCTGCTTCTTCTGCGGTGACTTCCCTTAAGGCGTCTTGGAAGGATAATTCTTCCTTGGCAAAAAGTCTCTGTTGTAGCTCTCGATGCCTTAGCCCGCACACGAATCGGTCCCTCAGTCGTTCCTCGAGGTCCTTGAACTCGCAGGGCTTGGCGGCCTTCCGTAGCGCGGCGATGTATTCCTTGGCTGTTTCACCGGACCGTTGATCCCTCTGCTCGAAGGTGTGGCGCCATGAGATAACGGACACCTTGGGGTGGAAGTGCTCTTTCAGCAGCTTCTTCAGGTCTGCGTAGCTTACAGACTCTACTGGAACAGGTGCTACAAGATTTTCTGCGATTTCGAAGGCGTCTTGGCCGCAAACGCAAAGCAGGGTGGCGGCCTTCAAGCTATCTTCCCTCACTTGGTTTGCCTTGAAGTAGTTCTCCATTCTGGATACGTAGGACTCCCACCGCTCTGGATGTGAGACGTCGAATTCCGAAAGCCTTCCGATTTTCGCCATCTTCGGATCTTCAGGAGACGGGTCTATCAGCCAGCCTACCCCCGAATGCGCACCGGATTGGCGGGTAGCTGCCGAGTCGACGCCGTTCCTCTTCCGCCGCTCAGGACTCCTCGGGTAAGCTTACACTTCTTCCTTTCCAGGTAGTGCAAGGCATCCCACCTTCGTCGCCAGTGTTGCGTCCTTGGCGGGAAAACAGACACGAGAAGCAGCTGGAGTTCTCAGTTTCTTTTATTCAGCGTTCAGCTTACAGGAAGATGGCTTCAGCCTCGCCCAAACGCCTCGCAGCCTCTTATATAGGCAACTCCCGGGTAAATGGGTTACTTTTCCCGCGCCAGCACCCGCGCATGCGCACGGCGCTGGCGACAGCCTGTCTGGTCCCGGGCAGCTTTGCACCTGCCCGGGACTGCCTGCAAACGCCCGAGCCGTTTGCAAAGGCTCGGGACATAACAGGAAGGATGAGAAAAAATGGTTGGAAGCTGATCAAACAGAGAAGCAACCTGGAATTAAGGAGAAACTTCCTGACAGTGAGGACAATTAACCAGTGGAACAGCTTACCCCCAGAAATTGTGGTTGCTCCATTGCTGTAAGTTTTTAAAAAGAGATTGGACAATCACCTATCTGAGATGGTATAGGTCCTCTGGCTTGAGCAGGGAACTGGACTAGAAGACCTCCAAGGTCCCTTTCAGATTCTATTCTACCCTACTCTACCCTACCTTACCCTACCCTACCCTACCCTACCCTGCCCTGCCCTGCCCTGCCCTACTCTACTCTACTCTACTCTATTCTATTCTATTCTATTCTATTCTATTCTATTCTATTCTATTCTATTCTATTCTATTCTATTCTATTCTATTCTATTCTATTCTGTAAAGACTGCAACAGCCACTACATAGGGCAAACAGGCAGAAGACTAGCAGAATGCATCCATGAATATCAACTAATAGTCAGAAGCCATGATGAAAATTAATTTCTCAACATATAGACAGATTTAACAATAGTTTCAACTGGGAAACTGTGATTATCCTAGACCAGGGGTAGGCAAGGTTGCCTACCCCTGTCCTAGACCAAGCCAAGTCTCAAAATGCTACAGAATTCCTGGAAGCCTGGCATTCTGGCAAACTGATTATCAATAGACATAGACATAGAAGCAATGGATGGAAACTAACCAAAGAGAGAAGCAACCTAGAACTAAGGAGAAATTTCCTGATAGTTAAAACAATTAATCAGTGGAACAACTTGCCTCCAGAAGCTGTGAATGCTCCAACACTGGAAGTTTTTAAGAAGAGACTGGACCGCCATTTGTCTGAAATAGTATAGGGTTTCCTGCCTGAGCAGGGGATTGGACTAGATGACCTCCAAGGTCCCTTCCAACTTTATTATTATTGTTGTTGTTGTTGTTATTATTATTATTCTTAACCCCGCCTACCAACCATTGAGAGCGAGAGAGCTACTTCAACTGAAATACCAGAAGCAACATTCCAAGCAAACAGAACACAGTTCAAACTATATATGACATAGGGTTTCCTGCCTGAGCAGGGGGTTGGACTAGATGACCTCCAAGGACCCTTCTAATTTTTTATCATCATCATCATCATCATTATTACTATTACTATTACATCTACATATTGAGCAAAAGAGACAAGCAACAAGCCAAAGGGGAACAAAAAGACCAAAAAACTTCCCCATCAACAATCAACACCAAGATGGCCATAGTTTAAGACCAAGATTAACATCAAACCAACAATCCAGAAGTAAACAAGATCCCAATCAAGGAATTCCCAAACAAACTAACAGTAAATAGCCCAACCAAAGAAACTCCAAGGCCACTCTCACCAACACTTACAGGATAAGTCAGTAGAATATAAACTGAGAGCAAACTCCACTCCTTACTAACATTGATAATACTACTAGTAGTTTGGGTAATGAAACATGTGCAAGAAAACAAGCAAGTTCAGAGAGCACCAAGGACCCCTCAGACTGATAGCAAATCAGAGCCCTAGAATTTTTTGACTCACAATTCAAAATTAAAAGTCCTTTCTATTATTTTCTGTTCTCTTTTCTGAAAGTTGGAACTCAACATTTATTGCTTCTAGACAGTGTGTGCGCTTCCGCCTCAAAGTTGGACTCCCTATGTGCCATCCACAATGCAGTCTTTGTCATACTAGTCCAGGAGCATTCCTTGGCTAAGAATGCATAAGATCACAGAAGTCCAGATATCCAACAAATTTAGTTTTTAAAATTACTACATACTGATTAATGACGACAAAGGCATGGTAAAACAAGGGCAGAGCACAATATGGGTGACATACTAGCATTTATAAATAAGTCAGCTATTAGGAAATGAAATGAAAACTTTTGGAAGCCAACATGTGAATGGATGTTATTCATTTACTTATCCTAACTACTTCTCTTCCATCCTGTTGAAAAAGGCATATGCTACTTTTACATTCTTGCATTCAGCTGTCTCATTGGATTTATTCAGTGTTCACAAACTTTGACATCAGTCAAATTTTAATGCCAGAACTAAAGGCTAAATTACTCATTTATCTTTAAAATTAACTCATTATCATAATGTTGGAGAATAGCACATTGATCTAACAACAGAACTGTCAAGAAGACCAAAGTTTATGGCCTTTTTCAGATAATTTATTGACATTTTTTCCCTAGAAGTTTACAAAATATGAAGTTCCATTGTGCTTACAGAGTCTGAATAGGACAATTAAGAAAAAAGAACAAACATGAAAAAATGAGGTCAAAGATATAGTAAAATTCATGTAATTTAAGGACTTTCTTCTTTGCCTAGCATCATCTTGATTAGTTACTTATAACTGATTTCATTTGGTCAAATCCAGACTGAATCTTTATTATATTATATGATAGCATTATATTTGTAATTCCACATCTTCTGTCAAAATTGCACAAATATTTATCAAATGTTTCTGAAGTATTTTAACTAAAGAGATAATGAAAATAGAAAACAACAAGGTCATTACAACGAACAATATATAAAAGCATTATTTAATTGCCTTCCTATCAAGGACATTCTGTGAATGGGAATCCACATAAAGAAAGTCATTTTGTTTGTATTCAATTACTGGAAAATCTCCTTAGATAACTGAAACACCAGAGCAGGGTACATAAGATAGAAAACATTACTATGCTGTCAAGTGGTCCAGGTCCAAAAGCTTTAAAAACCTGTAGCAAAAACTTAGGCTCAGGAATCAACAGAGATTGCACATCTGCCACTCACATTTAAACTCTGTTAAATCTATTAAGGGGTAACCTGATTTCTAAACCATCTTCAAAGATGCTATTAGAGCAAACATCTGAGATCAATAGTGTTGATATTAATATTGTTGCTAAACCTTAAACTATAAATATCTTATTTTACTTTTAATGATTAAGGAGTAGACACATATACATTCTTTGATTTTGTAGAAATATTCTAAAGGGCCAACTGGGCAATACAAGTTTAATGAAGAAGCCATCTTTGCTTAAAGTTGTACCTTATCTATGAGTTGCTTCTTTGACATTGTTTTGAAAACTCAGATTTAATTTTTAGCCATAAATGGCTTAATGTCTAAAGGCCATTAAATGTCTAATGCAGGGGTGTCAAACTGTTGGCCCATGGGCAGGATGTGTCATGCTGAAACCACGCCCATCCCATTGCCAGCAATGGCAAAAAAAGTTGTGATACATCACGACATGTCACATGATGTTACGAGTTTGACACCCCTGGTCTAAAGGATCCCGTATCACATTTCAAGGCAGTCTCAGAATCTGCAGAAGATCTTTTGAAGAAACATTCATTGTCAGAAGGGCACCTTTCAGATGTGCAGTAGATTCCTTTTCTTATGAGGCTCTCAGGCCCTAGAACCTATTTCCTAGGGCTGATGAAAGCTAAGTTTTAAATAAATTTTAGTCTTGGTGATCTGTGCCTTTTGATGTTGAATATGAATATACCCGAGACTCATATTTTTAAGACTATTAAGAGTTTGCTAATTGATTTTACAATTAATTTAGAATATTTGTTTTAATACAGTTTTATAATTCTTGTTTTATGTCTAAAAATTTGTCAACTCCCGTGAGTAGTTCCCTTTACTACTTGCATGTATAGGAGAAAGACATGTATAGGGGGAAAAAATAACTAAGTCAGGCAACTAGAAATATCTCAAAATTAAGTGAATGTTTATTTTGCTCTTTGAGCAAACACAGAACACAAGCAAATAATTCAGTACTTACCGATGTACCCCATATTACAGTCTTGGCCTAGTCAATATCATGATACCAATTATATCTATCTCAAGAGAAAAAACAAATGTGTTAAGACGTATCTCCATGTTTTGATTTCCTCCAGTCCACACATACAATGTGGTCCCTCAGTGTAACCATTGTGGAATCTTCCCTGAAGCAACGAAATGAAGAGAACAATGGAATGGGCCCGTAAGGATGTTCTGACTTATTTCAACTCACCCCTGTACTTGTTGGCAGACTTAGAAACATTCAGAAACCACTCCACAAAACTGCTGTAAACTCATGTCCAATTCTTCTTCTTGAACAAAAGTTCACCTTGTAAAAAAAATAAATTCTATACTCCTGGGAGATAAGAAAATTAAAGGAAAATTTTACAAGCCAAACGTTTCTCTCAAATGACTGTGGGAGAGGGTCAGTCCTGTTGGAATAAAAGGTTAACGAAAAATTAAAAAGCCAAAGGCTAGGTTTACTTCTTCCTTAATTAATATGATTTATAGGTGCAGTGCTGCATGGGTACTCACCTAGCCAGCAAAACGTTTCTAGAAGCATTTTACAGAAACAAAGTAAGAAGAATTTAATATAGGCATCCTGGATGCATTATTATTCTGAAAGCTGTTGCTAACCAGCAAGGTGGCTAGAATTCCACATAATTAATGTGCTTCTGTTACTCACAAAAAACATACACACATTTCATATTTTAGTCATTAATTAAACTTAACTGGTAACTAGCCAACTACCTTTTAAACTATTTCGAAAATAATCTAAAAGCAGAGAAATTCAGTTCACTTTTAAGTTTACCAACTTCTTCTTTGAAAAAAATACCTTCAAGATCCTTTTCCAGGTTGAGCATTGCATTTTAGAGTAAATCTATTGCTCTCCATTTAATATTAACCGTCTTAGGCATTTCTGAAAAGTGAGAATAAAAATAGAAAATCATTTTGTAACAATTCATTAATGAAAGGAAACAGCAATACTGCACCTAATTTTGAACTCAAAATACTTAAACTTCCTTAAATTTATCTGCCCTCCCCTTTACCACTGACCTAGAAAAATGCCACAGAGATATTCAGCTTCTTCTTGCCTTTTCTCCCCTCAAATAAGAGTATACAATAATCTGGGTATTAACTAGATGATACTGTTATCCAATTCATAACTGTCAAATGTTTTGTGAAGGATATCTGCTTTTGGGTTACCCTCATTATTATCAGCCCAGTTTCTGTTATTGTTTTTAACAGTCCATGATATGTCTCTATGGTAGTGGAGTTCTCCTCAATATTCTTTCTCATTTTATGGATTTTTGTTCTTCACTTCTAAGTCCAGCTGGAAGTGATATCTATCTGCTGGAAGTGATATGTGCATTTAATTCAAGTGTAATGACAGTTTTCTTTCACACTGCATTTATTGTAGTTTAACCCACTTTAACTCCCTCCATGAAAGAGCACATTGAGGATGTGGTTGCAATCCCGACACAGCAACTCTCTTTCCACTTGCACAGTAGGAAAATCTGTGAATGCAGTTTCAATGTTCTGGCCAAGCATAAAATCTGTGAATCTGTGAAACATTTAAAAGGCAAGACCTAGAGAGTTTCATTAACAATCCACCACAAATGCCAAGTGACACCTCATGTATTTGAACATGATTTGTAAGCTGGGTGTTAGAGAGGTGTAAAATTATTCCATAAATTAGCTATGAAAGTGGTAAAATCTACGACTCTTCTGCTCTTGCTTATTTTTAGATCTCAAATTTTCAACGGAGAAAAATTTTTCAGCATCAGAATCCTAATACCTAGGCAAACTAAAAGGAAAACTTAAGAACAGTTATTCCATCTCCAAAGATGGAAAAAAAGAAACAGCTACAAGACTAGATTGACAATGATGCTAAGCTTGCTATAAATAAGATCTTCCCTAAAGTTAGATTAGATGGAGAAAGTGAAATGGCCAACATAATAACATAATATTGCTTCATGGATTTGGTAATATTGAATTTTCTCAACTTTTGAGGATCTAGAGATCAAATTGCCAATATACGTTGGATCATAGAGAAAGCTAGGGAGTTCCAGAAAAACATCTACTTCTGCTTCATTGACTATGCTAAAGCCTTTGATTGTGTGGATCACAACAAATTGTGGCAGGTTCTTAAAGAGATGGGAGTACCAGACCATCTTATTTGTCTCTTGAGAAACCTATATGCAGGTCAAGAAGCAACAGTGAGAACTGGACACGGAACCACTGATTGGTTCAAAATTGGGAAAGGAGTCCGGCAAGACTGTATTCTGTTGCCCTGACTATTCTGTTGCCCTGACTATATGCAGAGCACATCATGAGAAAGGCAGGGCTAGAGGAATCAAAAGTTGGAATTAAGATTGCCAGGAGAAATATCAACAACCTAAGATATGTAGATGATACCACTCTAATGGCAGAAAGTGAAGAGAAACTAAAGAGCCTCTTGATGCAGGTGAAGAAGGAGAGTGCAAAAGTTGGCTTGAAACTCAACATTAAGAAAACCAAAATCATGGTATCCAGCCCTCTCAATTCCTGGCAAATAGATGAGGAAGAAATGGAGGTAGTGAAAGATTTTATTTTCCTGGGCTCCAAGATCACCTCAGATGGGGACTGCAGCCAAGAAATTAAAAGACGCTTGCTCCTGGGGAGGAAAGCTATGGCAAATCTAGACAGCATATTAAGAAGCAGAGACATCACCCTGCCAACAAAAGTGTGTATAGTCAAGGCCCTGGTTTTCCCAGTTGCAATGTATGGATGTGAAAGTTAGACCATAAGAAAGGCTGAGTGACAAAGAATTGAGGCCTTTGAACTATGGTGCTGGAGAAGACTCCTGCAAGTCCTTTGGTCTGCAAGGCGTTCAAACATAGTCCTAGAAGAGATCAACCACGACTGCTCTTTAGAAGGCCAGATCCTGAAGTTGAAACTCAAATACTTTGGCCACCTAATGAGAAGGAAGGACTCACTGGAGAAGGGCCTAATGCTGAGAAAGATTGAGGGCAATAGAAGAAGGGGACGACAGAGAATGAGGTGGCTGGATGGAGTCACTGAAGCAGTAGGCGTGAGCTTAAATGCACTCTAGAAGATGGTAGAGGACAGGAAGGCTTGGAAGAACATTGTCCATGGGGTCACGATGGGTCGGACATGACTTCACAATTAACAACAACAACAATATATGTGTGTGTGTATACACACACACACACATACACACACACAATACTCTTATGTCAGATTTAAAAAAGAATGATACTTATATATTTATCTATGAGGATAGTCTTCATAGAAGTGAAAACAAAGGAATCTTGTTGTTTGCATTAGGAAATTATAAGATGCAAATATGACTGAGGGAGATCCAGCAGATAAATAGAAAACTCTTATAAGACACAAATGAAATGAAATAGGGGGAGATTTTATATTAACATCCTATGTTTCTTTTTCATTATCCACTCCTGGTTATACAACACTTTAAACAGATAAATAATATAGTTCCATCCATTTATTAGAAGGATGAAATGATGGGGTGGGGGGGGATTACTCATCTTTCCACTACAACCATATTTTAAAAATTGAATATGAGAGGGAAAATACAAGTTAGCAGCTGGTAATAGGGATTCACACTGATTACAGGGCTGAAGACAAAGATATTTTGAAACTTGGATATCAATATTAGTCAGAAAATAATTGGGGGGAGTTGCTTCTCATTTTAGGTGAGGTTTAATATATATTTGACTTACTGATAAGACCTCAGTGGAATGTCCCAAACACTTAATTCTGAATGGTTTGACTAAATTTTAGATCCATTCTATATTTAAGGCTTTCTAGCTTATAACACGCATGGTTAGGTACAAATCTTCACTGAATAGGAGAAAGAACCTACAGAAGAACCTTTGTCAATGTAGTGTGCAACTCCCTCTGTAGTTTAATTTTAGCATTTTTGATTCCAACCATCCTTTGGCCTTAACAGACTTAGTTATGTCCATTCTTGAAGCTTAGTTGTATTGTTGATACTGATATTATGGTCTGAGTAACCCACTACCCTACTCTACATTTTATATATCACACAGAAAGGTCTACATGTCTGGAAGAAACAGGATTTGCCCTTCATTCTTCAACGCTTTGTAAGAAGATTCAGCCTCTTCTTTTAACTCCCACATAAAGCTCCCAATTTTCACATTCCATCTTGAGACTGCTAGAACTCCTTATTTTGAAAGCAGATCTTTCAGGTTCAAACCTGACAATACAGAGCTTAAGAGAATTCTACAAAATGAAAGAATATATAAGGAACCCAAAAGGCTGATTTTCACACATCCTCATATACCTATTGTTTACATATGGAACCTGGCCTAGCTTTGCCTTTTCTGTGGAGTTTATATCAGTATATAAACTCTTCTCACTACATTTTACGAATTTGGATAAATTGGAGCACAATTATTGAGCGATCACAAGTCCATTGGCTTGATAGCAGCAATCAGCAAAAGCAAATGCCTTCTCAGACCCATTAACTTTAAAGTCTACTCAGAAGTCCCAGATACAAATAGCCAAATACCACTTGAGTTGTTTCATTAAATGACACAAAGAGTAACATTTCTTTTACGTCTTGAGTTGTATAATAAATTAAAAGTCAATCACTCCTGAGAAAGAAAAATAGAAAAAACCTACTGATAGACTGGTCATCTAAAGTGCTGCTTTGAATTTTTATCTTGAATACAGTGCAGTCTCAAAGAGTCTGCCTTTTCTTGTGTTTTACATTCTGTTTGTTTCAAAAAGACTGTTGCCACCTGATTCACATGTCCAGTATTACTATGTGTCTATAGTATTTTATTACTTTTATTACCTTTGACTAAAGTAAGAGTTAGTTGTTTAGCTAACTAAAACTATGAGATTGCGAAAAGACCAATGATAGATGAAAATATAAGCATTATCAGAGGAAATGATTAAAAGTTACATCTATTTAACAAGCAAAATGCATATACCAAGACATCAGCTTGAGAACCTTTATGTGATATGCAGTTTCCCTATGTCTGAGAAGCTAGTTCAGGGGTAGGCAACCTTTGCTCTTTTATGACTCGTGGACTTCAACTCCCAGAATTCCTGAGCCAGCTTGGCTGGCTCAGGAATTCTGGGAGTTGAAGTCCACGAGTCATAAAAGAGCCAAGGCTGCCTAACCCTGAGCTAGTATAAGATATAAAAAGAAATTGTTACTAATTCAGCTTAAGTATTGTTCTCTGTTTTGCCACATTATACCAGCAAAACCAAGATCATCCTTTCATATCCGAGCATGGTAAAAGAAAGGATTGTGCAGAAAAATTTCCAGTAGAAGGCACACCGCAAAGTTTACTATCTTCTCAAAATGGAATGACTTTATCCAAATGGCAAAAGAACAGTGTTTATAAAAAGCAAAGCTGAATGAAACATATACTGATTTTTAAAAAACAAAACAAAAAAAAACCACCCAAACCCGTGAACATAAGAATTTTTAAAGAAAAGGGCAATGATGCAGTAGTCTTAGAATAAATTACCCACTTCTTTTCTTTTTCCTCGGATTACTTGTTGCTTTTCTCAAATGATTCTCGCACTTTTCTCATCTCTCCTGAAACCTTTCAAGTAGGAGGTCTGTCTCTTGACAGAAAGCTCTGAGCACCCAAAACTGCTAAGCATAGTGTTACATTCACAGCCTGAGATTCCACATTTGCTTATGTGCATGCTGCAACAGCTGCTTCATTCAACAAGATACTGCATGCAGAACCAATGTCTGTCTACAGTCTGAATGCTACAATGTTAAGTGCAGCATCATGTTCAGCTAAAATTAAAGCTTTGGCTAGACATTCTAAACAAAATTTGGAGCCACTCTTGAATCCAACACTGCATCTTTGCCTGTTGCCTTATTTACAAAACTACACACAGAAAGCATGAAAATTTGCTCTAAAGAGCTCTTTATCTTCACAAAAGCACCCATATCATCATTATTTGAGAGAATGGCTTACCTCCACATTTTGGGTTCCTTTTATCATTTCATTTCACTGGTAGTGTTAGGGATATATATATATAACCCTCTCTTTAGAGTTATTCATCTACAATCTGCTTCTAACATAAGAAATAAATGGATTGCATTTCTCTTACATGAAGATAAACAATGCATTTTTCTCTGATCACCTTGGAAATATATTATTTGAGTGGTGCTTTTTTTCCCTGAGCTCACTGTTTATAACATTAATAGCTGAGTTATAAGAACTTTAGTATTGAACTGTCAGGAATGATGTGTTACCAGATGTTAGCATAATTTGCCAGCTGTCATATTTTAATCATTTTTATTTGCCTAAAATATGACATTTAACTTTTGTGGTAAATCAAGACATATAGCTGAACTCATTTAATGTAACAGTAGCTAAGAGAGGGATATAAAAGAAGGGGGTCTTTGTGATAATGGAGACATTTTGGGTAGTTAAAACTGGGAAGAGCTGGTGGAATATTTCTCAGTGACAGTGGCTATTTGATTTAAAACTATAAACTGCTATGCTAAATGACTGCATTTAGGTTTTGGCTTTGATTTTGACCATAATGTGAATTTATATCCCCCATAAAATGTAGTGTAGAATTATAATCAGTGATTATGAAATTCATATAGTAAGGGCTGCATAAAACATAACTAGGGACAAAATTCCAGCCATATTATTTTCAGTGTGGACACTAATACATGAAATTAAACATCTTGCAATTTCAGTGGAGGGAAAAATTTGTGCACTAATGACTTGTCAGAGAGATGTCAAGGAATACCATCTTTCTTTAGTACTACTCAATTCAGCCTTTTCTCCCTTGCAGAAAAAAAGTATGTGATGTAAGCGTAATTTATTCAGTTTGCCTTTGAAAAAGTTGAGATCACCAAAGCCAATCACATTCGATAAAAATATATCTTGGCTAACCTGTTAATCTGACTAATGGACTAGTGAATTAACTATGAACCAATGCAATGTTGGAAAGAAATTATATAAGGGGATCAACATTCTGTCTGCTCATCTTAAGAAAAAAATCTGAAAAATGAACATAATAGAACCAAATATGGCATGGTGGGAGAAATCAATGAAATACCAATAATAATAATAAAAATACACCCAATGCCATACCATTGGGCAGTGACCTCAAAATATTGCTGACCTCTCCATTCTATGCCTCCTCTTCTAGTGATGTCACCCAGAGCAGAATACATTCAAACCTGCCCTGTGCATTCCATGACACACAAACATATATAGATGCAACATGATTAGAAAACAGAAACACACATGCAGCTAGGATATGCAACTTCATTACACAGAAGTAGGTATAGAAGCTTCCTGTGGTGACTGCTGGTAGGGGAGTGGAAAGAATTACAGAAGCCATGCCTGGTGTGCTTTCCCTAACTCATTTCCAAGATGTTTTCTAAGCTGCAGCTAAGCAAATGAATGGCATCCACAAAGGGAGGGGAGCAGTCAAAATGGGCAAGCGGGCAGATAGACCCTTGTGATGCAAGTTTTATTATTTTGTGTATGTATCAGTGTTGCACTCATTTTCAAAAGACTTGCATTATGATAGTCTACCAGCCACCTGGCTGATTTTGATCTCCTCTCTTGAAGATCTCACTGAAGTTATTTTTTCTCATACCTAGCATTCTTCCCCATTCTGCAAGTGTGTCTATGCATATATATTGGGAGAGAGGGGAGGGACTTTTAAATTACTAAACAATTTTTGTAGGAAAAATCACATGCTAACGCATGCTGGCTGGGAATCCCGGTGCTTGCAGTTTTAATGCATTTGTGAAAACTCATTAAGAATATTTTGCTTGTATTAAAAATTAAAAGTGAATGAAATCCTATATATAATGAGTGATGGTACCTCATGGGGCGATGTTAATAGCAACTCCTAGATAAAAAAAAAGGCTTCACACAGATTCCATAGGCTGATTTTCACCACTCATAGTCTTAATAAGTTTTTCTTCCTACCATTGTCCATTGTCCTATAAGTGCTAATCTAAATAATACCTAACTAATCTTAAGCAACTGGGCAATTCAATATTTGCAGTTCTGATGTAGCAGTCAATTGCCTTAAGCAATTACTTTTATGCCACCAAATCCCATTAATTCTACAAAGTGATTGAATATTTAGTCCAGAAGGTCTCAGCAGCTCATCTTAAATTAGGTTCTCAAATTGCATTAAATACTAATGCCTAATTTTCAAATTCTGGGAAAAAGGGAGATTAAAAGGCCATGATCCTTAAAGGACACGCACAATCAGATATCTATTATTAAGGCCATCAGTGTTTTTGAATAGCGTAGAGCTGGAAGGGTTAGGGTTAGGAGAATAGTTTGATGCCCCCTTCTTGGTGGCAACCCCTCAAATACTGGAACACTGCTATCATGTCTGCCCTATTTCTTCTTTTCTTTAGACTAGCCAAACCCAAGTCCCACAGCCGTTCTTCGTATGTTTTAATCTCCAGGCCTTTAATCATCTTAGTTGCTCTTCTCTGATTTTTTTCCAAACTCTCAACATCTTTTTTTGTGATATGATGACCAAAATTGGCTGCAGTATCCCAGGTGTGGTCTTACTAGGGTTTTATAAAATGGTACTAATACTTTGTGTGATTTTTCCATCAGTGGAAGCAGTCCTTTGAGTGTAGGAATCCAAACAGAAAAATAAACTTCACCGAAAGAGGTTAAGCTTAGTAAGAAGCATCTTGGTTGTACTGCTGATCAGGTTAGTGAAGCATTTTCTTTTATCCACAGTGTGTTGCTCTTGTTCGTGTATTATTTCCAAAGTGGTAGCAGTCAGCAAATTGTTTGAAACATCACGCTGGGAGATTTAAACCAGCAGTGACAAGTAGTTTTAGAAATCTGTGGTGGAACAAGTTATATTGCTACATTGGAGTGATTTTCCAGTCAGAACCACCTGAGTTTATTATCTTCCATGGTTCTCAGATATTCAGGAGAAGAGGATAAACCACTGTAATTCTAAAAATTGCTAGGTACGAACAAAATCCTGATACACCTGTCTTATATTTCAGTATATTGTCTTTGTTTTGTTTTTGTCCTTGCCCTTGAGAGCATGTTGAAGGGATTTTTTTTTTAAAAAAAACCTTATGTATACAAATTTCAGTTTTTTGTAATATTTAAATGTGATGTGCATATTAATCAAGTAGCTTGGAAGTCTTGCCCAGCCTTTTTTTTCGAGGTGTGGTCTCTATACGCGTAATTGCATATGTGTGCGGTGGGCTGGAGGAAATTATGTATTATTTATAAAAGTTATATTGGTTGTAGGCATTTCCATATTGAACAAAGAGAGCTGCTCATTCTACTTTCTGCTATGTTTTCTTATTGTGAAAAGAGCAGATGCCATTATACAAATATTAAGGCAAAAGATTTTAAATATAGAAGGCCCAATATAAATTGTTTTTTTCTCACAATATAATTTTAAATAATCAAATTTTACTGCCACCAGCTTCATATTTTTATTACATCACTGTCCTCAGATACAGGACTGTCTTATTCTTAGCTCAATTTAATGGTCTCCCCACCACTGTTTTGGAAGGGAATATAGGAAACGTCTTACAAAATTCAGTACTGCCCCTGTGACTTGAGTGCCATAAAAACCACAGCCTACGTTCTTTTGTATTTGCTAACAGTGGAACGAAACTGTGAATGCTCCAACACTGGAGGTTTTTAAGAAGAGATTGGACAACCATGTTTCTGAAATGGTATGGGGTTTGCTGCTTGAGCAGGGGGTGGACTAGAAGACCTCCATAGTCACTTCCGACCCTGTAATCTGCCAATACTCATGCTGGGGGTTAACTTTGCTTTATTTTATAGAATGCATTTTTATTGGTCAATGACTGAAATAAATTATCAATCTGTCTACAAATAGTTTGGGTATATATTGTGTGGACCCACTATGAACAAGCAAGGATAATATATTGTGGTTCTAATAAAGGAGAATATGTTTAACTCAGAGTTGAAATGAGAGATTCTTGGTGCTCTATGAGCTATGCTGATAATGTCACCTAGTTTAGGTAATGAAACATCTGCAAGAAAACAGCCAAGCTCAGAGACCATCCGAGACCCCTTGCTGTAATTCTAAGAATAGGCCCATTTCTTAAGTAAGAATCTACACTAATTCTTGTGTCTCATGGACTATTTTGCATTTTCTACACCACTGTCCTTTACAGACAATTTGGGAGAAAATTGAAGGAGATAGAAGCAGATGCTTAAACTGTACCTCACTTCTTTAAAGAAAGAATCTGAAGACTGCTAAGTTGAAGTTATGCTTCACTGCATGCAGGAGAAAGCTTGTAAGATGTGCTCTAATAATAAAACTCTTGCAGAGTAATTGCAACTCTCAAAAACTATTGCAAGCTGAAGAAAAATCCTAGGTTTGAAATATATCAATTTTGGCATGGGTAGCGTGGTGAGGCAATAAGCACAGATGATTTTGTAACAAAACCTCAAAGTAAGGCACGGCACTGTGAACATGGGCCTTCTAAAGATCTTACACTGAAGGCCAACATTGTTTTCAGCATATGTGATAGCAATCTAAAGGAAACATTTATAGAAAATACCTCCCTTACCTAGTTAAAGCAAGTGATATTTGCACAGCAAAAAAACTTTGTGAGAGCTTAGGCTCACAGTTAGGCCTGTGAATTCCACAAGAGATGCTATTCATCAAAAAAAATAAATCATCCAAGCATCTCACATTTTATTTATTTATTTATTAGTTTTTAATTTTTATTACTTTATAAGTAACTCAAGGCAGCAAATATACTTAGTACAAATATACCTAATTTCCACACAACAACCCTATGAGGTAAGTTGGGCTAAGCGAGAGAGATTGGCTCAATTTACCCAGCTGGCTTTCATGCCTTAGGCAGGATTAGAACTCACAGTCTCCTGGTTTCTCACATCATCACATCATCTTCGCCATTGCAACAAATTAGCTCTCATGTTCTCAGTTGTATAGCAAAGTAACATCTAGCCTGCGAAAACAAAATACTTCATTGTGACAACATGCCATTGTTGCAACTGATTCTGTATAGTCTGCATCAAATTCAGATCATATCTAGTTTATGGGGTAATTTGTTTTAAGTTGTCATGAGTTCAATTTTTTCAAAAATGTAAGAACATATTTTTTTTAAACAAAAGTAGTGTATTCATAGGTGCTGTGAGCTCAGAAAAGTGATGTTTGGGTACAGCACAGTAACAATAGCTGGAATACCAGTCTGTAATGCAGACATGGTTGTTAATCTTGCAGATATAGTTAATCTTGCAGACATAGTAGAAAACCTGCAAAGGAAAGTTTGTCATTATAAAGACTGGACAATAGGCAATATTTTATGGTGGTCTTTTTACACATGGAAATGTTTGCATAACACAGCACTGAAATAGAATCTGACAACGCTGAAGCAATTATGCACGACACTGATAAGGGCAAACCGTCCTTACTCAACATAATTACATTGGGTCAGGAGAAACTTATCCATGATATTGATGGTAACAACAAAAGAGATATATTTATATTACCGTAATTTATATTTTGTATTAAATTGTATTAATCTTTTTATAGACCTTTACCAGTTGTGATCTAGCATAGCAAGAAATGGACAAATCTAGTATGTCATCACAAGGATGAGTTGATCTACATCAGTAGTCTAATCATAAAAGGAAAATGATGCAGACTATCTGGTCCCATGAGGCCCCAACAAGGCAGTATTACATTGTTATTGTGTTAACCATTCAGTCGTTTCCAACTCTTGGCAACTTTATAGGCAAGTGCTCTCCATGCTATCCTGTCAAGCACAGCTTCTTTCAATTGTTGGATATTCAACTTTTTTTAAAATCAGATTTGATGTTATCAAGTCAGCATGTTCTTTGCATGCATGACATGACCAAAGTAAATCAGACATAGTCTTATGATTTTAGCTTCTAGTGATGTGTCTGGTTTTATACAATTTAACACCTCTCGGTTAGTTACTCTGGCTTTCCATGGTATATGCAATAATTTATGCCAGCACCACAGTTCAAAGACATCAATTCTTCTTCAATCAGCTATTCTTAGTGTCCAACTCTCACACTCATGCATCTTTACAGGGAAGACTACTGTCTAACTAGCCCACTTTTTGTATTTATATCAATATCTCTGCTTCTCCAAATCTCCTTCATGTTAACCATTGCAGTGCAGCCTAAGGTTACCCTGTGTTTGATTTCTGGAATAGAACTGCCATTATGAACAATTTTAGATCCAAGGAATATAAATTCTCAAATTAATTCAATTCCTTCCTTGTTGATTTTAAACATCTCATGTCCATCTACAGCTTTTGTCATTATCTTTGTTTTCCTGGTGTTCAGTCCTACTTTATCACTTTCACTCTTGATTTTCCAGATTATTTTTTCCAGGTCTTCCTTATTTTCAGACAATAGTGCTGTATCATTTGCATACCTCAAACTATTTAAGCTTCTTCCTCCAATCTTCACTCCAACACCAGGCAGTTCCAGATCTAATTTCTGCATCATCGAAATCTATTTTGTTCAAAGAGATTGAACAAAAAAGGTGATAAAATACATCCCTGTCTAACTCCCTAACTGATTCTGAACCAATCTGGGTCACCATAAAGTGTTCCCACTGTTGTCTCCTGATCAGGGTACAGTGATCTGATCAGTCTGATCAGGTGAGTTGAGACATCTCACTGCATTTTTATATTTTTGCAGTATATGCAAAAATTCTTGTCTGACAAAAACAAAGAAACAAAGAAAAACCCTATCATAGTTTGTATGAAAAGAATCATTAAATCAAATGTCAGATTAAGTCAAATGAAGAATCCACCAGGATATGCACTTCAGCACCTCATGGAAATGCTTTATCAGTTGGTTTCCTTTTGGTATTCAAAAAAAGGAAAGGAAACTTTGCAAATATACCAAGTACTGCAGATAACTACAGAGATGATCTTGGAAGAAATGTGACAGTTAGCAAACATGATTTAAGCCTGAGAAAAAAAAGAAAATATAAGAAAGAAACTTAAACTGTCTCTGCTGTAACTCTCTTTACTTTCAAGATTCTGTTACTATAACCTATATCAGTACACAAGAGTTCAATATTTTTGTGGTGTCTGTTTCCTGATTCAGCTTACCACAATATCTGTCTGTCTGTCTGCCTGCCTACCTGCCTGTCTATCTCTATCTCTATCTCTATCTCTATCTCTATCTCTATCTCTATCTCT